>NW_008682400.1:35144-40804 GCF_000695815.1 Acanthisitta chloris
CAAAGGCAGATGTTACAATGCAACGAGCTGAATTATATCTCAGTGGCAGAGCCAAGCAGAGAGGAGAAACACTAATCCTGAAAGGCTTCATGCTGGAGGGATGCTCAGAGCTGGGAAGCTGCTGCCTGGTTCACAGTCTTACTCTTGCAGTCCCTTCCTGCAGACAGCAGGGAGAGATGAAATAATCCTCTTATTCAGGAGACATCAAGCTAAAAAGAATGAGCCATCAGGTTCAGTTCTGTGCTGCAGCATGTCAGGCACCTGTGACAGCTGTGTCTCAAGTAGGCAGTGGCTGTGCAGCCTCAGGGCAACAGCAACAGCAGATGAGCACAGGCAAGTTCAAGAGCTGTGCATGCCAGTGCCTTTGGCAAGAAAAGGAGACTCAGAATTCCAAATATTGAGGCTTATGAGTGATTTCTGTGTTTAGCTTGTCTCCCAGGGAGAAAGTTACTCACGTGCCTGAGCATCTGCAAGTCCAAGTCCGTGGGGTGTTTGAGAGACTGATGTTCAGTCTGATTTCACACATATTTTTACACAGCTCCTAGAAACAGCAAAAAATACAGGATAAGGGGGAGGTTTGCTTTTCTTCAGGAAGATGTTAAAGGTTTTAAGCTGTAGGATGGCAGGGTTAGATGGGATATTGGGAAGAAATTCCTCCCTGTGAGGGTGCTGAGACACTGGCACAGGTTGCCCAGAGAACTGTGGCTGCTCCATCCCTGGGAGTGTTCCAGGCCAGGTTGGATGGGGCTTGGAGCCACCTGGGTGAGTGGAAGGTGTCCCTG
The DNA here is from genome assembly GCF_000695815.1 of Acanthisitta chloris. NCBI lineage: Eukaryota > Metazoa > Chordata > Aves > Passeriformes > Acanthisittidae > Acanthisitta > Acanthisitta chloris. Next base: position 35,927 of record NW_008682400.1, read on the forward strand.
CCCATGGTGGAATGAGATGAACTTTGAGGTCCTTTCCAATCCCAATCAGTCTGGGATTCCATGTTGCATCTCTGTGTACAGGTGAGATGCTGAACCTTTGCTTCCCCCATAAGGGTAAAAAGTGCCCCAAATCACACTGTTGGGAAGGGCTGTGGTTAACAGGGAATAACAGGTGAACTCCCTGAGGAATTCTTCAGTAGGAAATCCCCATCTGTCCAAAAGTGCAGGGACTAAGGTGCTGCATTTGCTCCACACCTTATTCTTTACAGCATTCTCCAAGTTGGGGTGTTACTAGAACCCTCCTTAATGAGTCAAATATTTCAAGTCAGTCCTAGTTGCTGAAGATATTTGGGAATTTCCTGTGTATTTTCCAAACATGCTTGTTCCAGTGAAACTGAGATTGTAAAAACAGCACCAGGCTGCTATTTTCTGCTCTTTTCCCACGTGTCTCCGAAGTTAACACTACTTAATTTATAGCCATAAATAGATCTTTCTGTCTGGTGTTTTTTTCTTCTTTTTTCTTGGTAACTCTGAAAGCAAAAAAAAACCCAACAAACCCCAAACAATCCATCATCTGTTCTTCTTCATTCATCACAAACAAAACAGCTAATTAAGAGTTGATTCCAGAGTCTTTAGCATGACAATGACATCTTTAAGCACAACACTGACAGCTGGAATTCAGCTCCCTGAACTGGGTGCTCATTGCTGCTGGGTGACATTTGGAGAAGTCTTTAGGCCTGAAACTGGAGTGGAGTTGATATCTTAGTTGTTGAATCTTAGTTATTGAGAGGTTAAATAAAATGGAAACTTGAATATTTTCTTTTCAAGGGCATAACCCCAATTTTGGAGCTTCTGGGGGAGCTTCTCAACTTGCTTCAAATCAGCACAGCTGATAAACATAGGGAACTAAATCCCTCTCAGCATCTCCTGCTATTTGAGGCATAACAGGCAAAGAACTGAAGAACCAAATATAAACTTCCTCATGAGATGGAGTGGGAAGAATTATTCTGCTCTTCCACTTAATGATTTGACTAGAACATCTTTCCAGGTGAAGAATTTTCTCCTCTTGTGTCAGTAGAACTGACCTAGATGGGTTAGAACTGATGGGCTAGAACTGACCTAGTCCTAGAGGACTAGAGGGAATGGTCACAAATTGAGACAAGGGAGATTCAGATTAGATGTTAGGAAAGAGTTTTTCCCTGTTAGGGTGTTCAGGCACTGGAATATTGCCCAGGGAGGTGGTGCAGTCACCATCCCTGGAGGTGTTTAAGAGGTGTCTGGAGGCACTGGAGGATCTGGTTTAGGGTTTAGGGTTATAACAGTGACAGGTTAATGGTTGGATTTGATGATCTTAGAGGTCTCCTCCAACCCTGCTGATTCTATGAGTTCAAAATCTTTGCAGATATTTGCTCCTCCACACACATGCTGTTTGTGCTTGGCTCCAGCCTGGAGTTTGGGGGCAGAGCTGTACAATGTGGGCTTCATTTCACTCTTCTTGATGCCAGCAGTAAATTTTCTGTTGCATTACCAAGAGCTTTCATAAGTGTCACCTCTGGGACACAACTTGGTGTCCTGAAAGTTGATGACTAAAAGCCTATTGATTCTACAATCAGGAACTAATGCCAAGTTTTGGAAGGTCACCCCTTCACACCCTCTTAGTTCACCTTTTCCTTCAAAAAAGCCTTAAATCAATCAGCACAAAAAGGTGAATCACTGCAAATTAGCTCCTGGTGTTTGCATGGAAGGGCCTGGAGGACAGGAAGGGAAGCAGAATGAGGTAGCTTCATTCCCAACCTCTAAGCTCATGACATTCTCATTGAATAAGACAATGACCCAAGTAGGGTCAGACATGGGGAGGTTTAGATTAGATCTTGGGAAACATTTCTTCACAGAAAGGGTGATCAGACATTGAAATAGGCTTCCCAGGGCACTGGTGGAGTCACCAGGCCTGGGAATGCTCAAAAATGTGTGGATGTGGCACTTGAGGACATGGTTTAGTGGTGAACATGGTGGTGGTGGTGCTTGGTTGTTGGTTGGACTTGCTCTTAGAGGGTTTTTGCAACCTTAATGATCCTGTAGTTCATTATGGAGCAACTTGAAGGACAAGCAAGGGGTGGTACAAAGATAATCCATGGCTGAAGACTTACTATTGAAGGACAACCAAGTTACATCTGGTTGTAACTTGCTTGAGCTGAGGACAGACATGCATCAGGGCATGGAGGTTAACACCTCATGCAGAGGCAGAAATGTGCCAGGTTTGTTCTCTCTCTGATTCCACCTCTCAGTTCACAGAACACACGTTCCCTCACACGTGTAACTCCTCAAAGATGAGTGATTTTGGCTCAGCTTTTGTCTGAAAATGCAAGAAAGTTGTTTTAATTGCTGGCATTCCCTTAATGCTGTGCAGCACTGTGGAAAACCCAGCAGGGGAGAGGGAAGGGAACTCAGGCAAAGCAGATATTGCCTCACTTCTGACAACTCCATCTCCAACTCTCCAATGGCAGCTCATAATTACGGTGGGTGATTATTGCACTTCAGTCTGTGTGTGAACACTTGGGGTGGTGTTGTGCCCAGGCAATTTGGATGCTTCCATTGAGCTCATAAAAAGCTGCTGGGATGTTCCTCAATTATTCATGGTACAGGTTTCTTCCATCAGAAACACCTCTGTGACTCCCCAACGCTGTGTTCACAGTGCTCTGCTCACTGTGAGGACAAGGAGGGAGGTACAAATGCTCTTGATGGTGAGAAGGGAACAAAGCTTCTGGTTTAGCATTTATTACAACCTTTTTGAGAAGCACAAGCTGGACTGGAAGTGTTGTGACAATAAACCCTCCCACCCCAGGAGAGGAAGAAGCAGCCAGGACAGGACCTTACCCAGCTGCACCACATGGATCTAATTTAGCACTAAACCCTTGGATTACCTGTGGTGTTAAAAATGGCTCTGTCAAAATGATTGGCTGATAGTGCGAGAGCAAGTGAGATAAAGGTTTGGGAGAATGGAGTTAATTTTATATCAAAGGAGATTTTGAGAAGCTAATAAATATGCAAAAAGCCCATCCAGGCAGGGGCACAGTAGGGATGAGAAACATGTTAGATCAAACTCTTCTCTATGAGGTGTGTGAGTGCTGCTACAGGATGTAAAGAGAAGGATACAGAAGTGAGGAAAAAAAAGCACAGATACACCAAAATATCAGAAAATGTATTTCAAATAAGAATCATAGAGTTATAGAATGGTTTGGGTGGGAAGGACTTTAAAGCTCATCTCCTTCCAACTCCCCTGCCATGGGCAGGGATACCTTCTACTAGCCCAGGTTGCTCCAAGCCCCATCCAACCTGACCTGGAACACTCCCAGGGATGGAGCAGCCACAGCTTCTCTGGGCAACCTGTGCCAGTGTCTCATCACCCTCACAGGGTACAATTCCTTCCCAATATCCCATCTCTCCCTGCCCTCTGGCAGTGGGAAGCCATTCCCTGTGTCCTGTCCCTCCATCCCTTGTTTCAAGTCCCTCTGCAGTTCTCTTGGAGCCCCTTTAGGCACTGGAAATAATAAGGAGAATGAATGGCATTAAGATGTAGGAATGATGGACCTTTGCACAGCTACTGGAGCAATGAGACTGGGAAAAAGTGTGTTTGACCAGAGGGTCTGAAAGCTCAGGATTTTGTGCAGTCATTTGTTCCCTGGCAGTGTCCTGGGCCTCCTGTAGGAGCCAGGGATGGACATTCCCCATGGAGTGTTGTTTGCAGCACAGTCAACCCACAGAGCAGAACCTCAGTGCCATTTCCCAGATCACAGGCAATGACAGTCCCTTCCTTGTGCCTCTGACTCCTGTGCCTAAAGGGAGAGATCAACTGTAATCATGGAATGGCTTGGATTGGAAGGGACCTTAAAGATCATTTCATTCTAATCTCTAAATCTCTCTAAATCATCAGGGAGGCTGAGAAATTACAGCTGAAACCAATTCAATGCCTCAAACTAAGGTACTTGGGACACCAGAAAAATGAGGGAATATTCCTCCATTACAGTGAAATGTTTGAGCTTCAATAAACTGACATTTTTGGGAAGAAAAAATATTTTATCCTAGGAGTTAGAAGATGCAAATAAGTGTCTGGAGGGTTTTTTTGGAAAGCATTGAAGCAGGTTGAAGACTAACTTGTCTTTTTTTTTTCCCCCCATCTCCTTTGGTTCCTGGCTCCATCTTTCATTGCCTTTCAAAACTATGTCCTTTATTAACGAGAGTTAAATTACATAATCCTGCAAAAAGAATTTAAAATAATTACTTCCTAACCCCATTTGCAAAGCCCCTGAAGCACAAGGCTTTATTACCCTTATCTTAACTTTCTTAACTACTAATGTTTTAGCAGTTAGCAAATTATCCTCTTCCCTTTCTGCAAACCCAACTGCAGTTATTTTTTGCCAGGTTTTTATTAGCCCCTCCATACATTGATAATAATCACACCATATTGAGGTGTTTCAGGAGAAGACATTAAGGCCAATCAAGTGAATAATTCAACATTTGCAAAAGTGGCTGAACACAAATTTACACAATAGCCTGTGACAAAGGAATCTTTAGGGGACGATCAAATAAATAACAGTCATTTCTCAAGAACACTGCAACACTATCAAAAGAATAATACAGACCTCTTTTTTTTTAAATGCTATGCTATTATTATTCATGGAGGTTGGCAATTTGAAGAGCTCTGAAGCTGAGCTCTGCAAACTTCTTCTGTGCTACTTTGGGAAGAGACTGTGAGAAGCAGAAGGGAACAACTTCCTTCAACTCTGTGCCTTGATTTGCACATTGATAAGGCAAAAGAGATAGAACCAGAGTGGTTTGGGTTGGAAAAGGTCTTAAAATCATAGAATCATAAAATTTAAG
>NW_008682401.1:0-443 GCF_000695815.1 Acanthisitta chloris
AAAGGGAGGGGGAAAAGGAGGGAGGAAGGGTGGGAAAAGGAGGGAGGAAAAGGAGGGAAAGGGAGGAGGAAAAGGAGGGAGGAGTGGGAAAGGAGGGTGGAAAAGGAGGGAAAGGGAGGAGGGAAAAAGGGGGGAAGAGTGGGAAAGGGAGGAGGACAAGGAGGGAAAAAAGGGGAGAAGAGTAGGAAAGGGAGGAGGAAAAGGAGGGAAAGGGAGTGGGAAAGGGAGGAGGAAAAAGAGGGAAAGGGAGGAGGGAAAAGGAGGGAGGAAGAGTAGGAAAGGGGAGTGGGAAATGGGAGGGAAAGGGAGGAGGAAAAGGAGGAAGGAAGAGTGGGAAAGGGGAGTGAGAAATGGGAGGGAAAAGGAGGAAGAGGAGGGGGAAAAAAGGGGGGAAGAGTGGGAAAGGGAGAGAGGAAAAGGAGGGAAGGGGGGGGAGGGAGGGG
>NW_008682401.1:690-1505 GCF_000695815.1 Acanthisitta chloris
AGGAAAAGAAGGGAAAAGGAGGGAGGAAGAGTGGGAAAAGGGAAGGGGAAAAGGAAAAGGAGAGAGGAAGGAAGGAAGGGAAACAGGGAAGAGAAAAATGGGGAAGGAAGAGGCAAAGTGTGGAGGGAAGGGAAAAAAAGGAGGAAAGGTGAGGAAGAGGAGGAGGAAAAGCAAGGAAAGGGAGGAAAGTGGGAAGGGAAAAAGAGGGAAGGAAGGGAAAAAAGAGGGAAGGAGAGGAAAAAAGAGGGAAGGAAGGGAAAAAAAGAGGGAAGGAAGGGAAAAAAGAGGGAAAGAAGGGAAAAAAAGAGGGAAGGAGGGGAAAAAAAAGGAAGTTTAGAGGCTTTTCCCAGACTTTTGCCACTTCAGGAAGTTTGGAGGCTTTTCCCAGACTTTTGCCACTTCCTTCCCTGTTTTCCTACAGATTTATCGACTGATGAAGAATTGTTGGGAAGCAGAAGCTTCTTTCCGTCCAGCATTCCATAATCTCATCCCAATCCTTCGGAATTTCCAGGAAAAATACAAATCTCAGGCTCCTTCTGTCTTCAACCTGTGTTGAAGGAGAGGGAAAAACTTCTCCAGGATATTTAGGAGGAAAAATCTTCATTAAATTCCATGGGGAAGATGGGAAAGGCCCAAGAAATTCCATTGAGGGAGGGAAAATCCGTAAAATATTCCATGTGAGAGGGGAATATCCCCCCCAAAAATTCCAGGGGAAGATGGGAAACCTCCAAGAAATTCCAGGTAGGGTGGGAATAGCTCCTAAATATTCCATGGGAGGATGGGAATTCCCAATTCCAGATCCCTCTGATTCCAGA
>NW_008682402.1:0-3435 GCF_000695815.1 Acanthisitta chloris
TGGGATTGTTACAGCCAAAGTGCAGGATCAAAGGCAGGTCGGGATGGTGCAAAGCCCTTCCTGCTCTTCTTGAGCCAGCTGGGCTGGGGGAACTTGTCCCTGGTGGGGGGTTTGAACTAGAAGAGCTTCAAGGTGTCTTCAAACCCAAACTGCTGCTGGGAAAGGGATTAAACGTGGATAGGGCTGTTATAAAGCCCATCCCACTCTTGCTGAGCAACCTGGGGTAGTGGAAGTTGTCCCTGCCTATGGCAGGGGGTTGGAACTAGAGGAGCTTTCAGGTGGCTTCCAACCCAATGTTCTGTGGTCTGCGAAGCACCTGAACAATGCTGCTCCCCTACAGTGCTTCCATTCTCCTGGAACAGAAACTGGAAAGGCTTTGCTCAGGGAAAAACTCTGTATGAACAGCCTGGGCTACTGGAATGTGTCCCTGCTCAGGGGACTAGATGTTCTATAAGGTCCATTCCAACCCCTAAAAATTCTGTGATTCTCTGTGTCTGCAAAGGCCTGATGAGAATGACTGTACTTGAATGAGTCCCTGCTCAGGGTGGGGGACCAGAGCTTTCAGGTCCCTTCCAACCCAAAGCATTCTGTGATCTGTGAAGTGCTTGCACAATGCTGCTCCCTTATGATTTTCCTGTTCCTCTGGAATGCAAACTGGAATGAAATGGAAAGGTTCTTCTCAGGGAAAAGCTCTCTGTGAGCAACCTGGGGTAGTGGAAGGTGTCCCAGCCCATGGCAGGGGTTTGAAACTAGAGGAGCATTAAGGTCCCTTCCAACCCAAAGCATTCTGTGGTCTGTGTAGTGCCTGCACAATGCTGCTCCCTTACAGTGTTTCCATGCTCCTGGAATGGGAACTGGAATGGAACAATGCTAATGATACATACACATAAGACATATACAAATACAAACTCGTTTATCTTGCAATAAACAATGCAACAGTTAAAAAAGAATATTGCCTAGTTGCCTTCAGGTATACTTGAGGCATTATTTTTGTTTGCACCTGGCTACTGTGATAGAAGAACGGAAATGAGAAGTGGTTTTTTACTGAAAATAGATTACCACTGTGTGGGTTTTTGTTCGTGCTTGGCACACCAAAAAGAAGTGAAAAACATAGATAAAATCAGAGGTGCTTTGCCTTCCTTCCAAAATGTCTCGCAAAAAGTGAAAGGTGCTACTTGTTTTCCAACTAGAAACACCAAATTATTTTTTAGCATGAAACAAAATTGTCCTGTTCCATAAAAGCAGAAGATGCCACTGATTTCACAGCACTGTGGCACTATCTCGAGTTACTTTGATAAAGACAAGCAATGAGAAGAATTTGTCCCTATTGCACGGGGCGGGGGGTTGGGTGGGTTGTACATATTTGAACTAACAGTGTTTTTCTTAGCGGTTTCTTTTCTTTTCATACTGTGAACATCAATGACCTGTTCAAACCAACAGAGAGTCCTCTCCATTTTCTATCTTGGTAAACACCAGCGAGTCACAGTTTTGTCTCAGAGACCAAAAGCTGATTTGGCACATCACACACAGATCTTAGATTACAGGTTTGGCATATTCACACGCCTGCCTGACTGTTGATTTATTTCTATCTACACCTTAACCACAGCTGGGAAAGAAGAACAGACACAATGTTTTTGTTCACTTCTGCTGCACCTCGGTGTTTACTGAGTGGGATGTGCAATATAATGCAAGTATCAGTGGAGTCATTTATAATGGATGTTAAAATTGGAAAGGTAAAGCAGCAAACCATCTTGGCTTAGGTAAGTGTTGCAATTTTCTGATAATCACAAAGAAAAGTAAATGAAGCTTGCGTATCTTCACTGCTTCAAGAAAGAAATGTTTGTGTTCTCAGCCCTCAGAGGAACTCCACTGTACTCTCCTACTCATCTGCTCCCACTGATCTCAGGAGTGGGTCTCAGATTGTTTGCCAGTATTTTAAAACACTGTGACCTGAGGAGGAATCAGAAACTTACCCTTATCAGCATAACTTTATCTTTGTTTTACTAATTTCAAAAGTGCTTATCTCAGCGCAGTGGAAAAGTAAGACAAACTCAGTATTTTTCAGTTCTAGAATTTGTTTTCTTTTTCATTTCTAGAATTTCTTATTTCCTGTTTCACACTCTTGTTGCGCACACCTATTTTTCTTACCATCCCTGTAATTTACTGACCAGCTGGGTCTTTACTTTGGTTGGTTGGTGGGGTTTTTTGCCGTGATCTTTAAAGGTATGTTGCCTTCCTAATCCCTTTTCACAACATTCCTTGCACTGTGACTACACTCCCTGCACTTCCTTGTGGCAGGAATCCAAAAAAGCTTAGGAAATACTTCACCAAGCATTTCTCCACAGAGTCTCCTCTGTTGCCTTGTGCAACAAGCTAGCTCATCTTACATATCAAACAAGAAGCTCTTTCTTGCCTCCCATAAGGAAAATGACGAGCTGCAACAGTCATCTGTGGCTCATGCTATTTAAAATATGCCTGCACGCTGATAAAGGCACTATCAAATTGTTCATCATTGAAGCAGCACTTGATTTTGCACACACTACAGAGACTTCTCTGCACTGTTTCCTTTTTACCTCGTCAGCACATGAAATTTTGATTCAGGCTTTAAATACTGTCTTGGCAAAACTATGTTTTGCAATAGCACATCTATAATTATTTTCACTATTAGCTGAGAGTACCACGTAAAAATGCAATTCTGACAGGACCTGAGGATCCTCATGTCTCCATAAAATCCCTCGAGACTTGAGACTTGTCTGTATTGTAACTAACTCGTCAGTAGATTGCAGCAATTTCACCGACAAAGTAACATGCAGATGTCACACTCATTTCAGACTCCTGGATCTGTGTGTAATTACCCAGACAAGTATCAGAAGCATTTCTTACCTCTTCATCATATTTATTTATTTATTTAGGCTCAGCACTTTTGATAACCAGGTCACAGCCGCAAGCTCTACTACAAATTAAAAGGGAAGATCAAGATTTCCTAAGAGCACCCATCCATGGAAAGTGTGAGTCATTAAAGAAGTATTTGCTGCACAGAAATTCGTAGAAATGAGACTACAAGGAAGCTTTTCTTCTAGGTTCTCAGAAGCAGGCTGTGACACTTGCTTCTGCTGGATGCTTCCTCTTGTCATTTCAATTTTATATGCACCTTTGTATCAGTCAGATAAAAGGAGTTTCTTTTTCTCAGATACTTGTGTTTATAAAGCAGAATTATTAGGGCCCCTAGAATAGCTGTTGCTGCACTCTCTGTCCCAGCTGGGTGCATGTAAGTAGCAGCTAAATGATACATGATGCATGTTGGAAAAAGACAGGCATAATATGTTTTGGTTTATTTCCTGCTATTGGTAATAAACATTGTGACATGGATACAATTCTTCTTATTTTAAAACAAACCATTTCTCCTTATTTCCCAAGCACCTGGTCCACTGAATT
>NW_008682402.1:3463-41264 GCF_000695815.1 Acanthisitta chloris
ATTCCTATCACTGCATGTAAAATGCTTTTCAGATTTATAGCTCTGGTTCTAAAAATCAAATTAAACAAAAAAAAAAGGAAAATAATTCTGACAAGAAAGAAATATGAATGCTAAGCAGAGCCTTAAATAGCAGTCTGTCAGGAGGAGCATGAAACACAGCTCTTTCAATGGCAAATAAGACAGCCCCTTGCAGAGTGCTGGCAGAGAACAGATAAACCAAAAAGGAGGCTTGGGTGCTCGTTATTTTTGAGACCTATTTTGACAAACGATGACTTGCTCGAGCACAGAGAACCAATAGTCCCTCTGCAGCCTGGCAATTTGTAGCATACCCCTTCCAACAACTACCACTCAGGGCAAGTTGATTTGTGTAAAGTTGAAAATGTGCCACTTACGTTATGAAGAGACGACCCTTAGTGTTTCTTGACTATATAGAGTCTGTGAACACCAACTATACAGTCTCTCTCAATATATTACAATGTCTTAGTTGGTCTCTTCCTAGGGAAAAAACAAAACAAACCACAGTTTATGTGATAAGTCCTTAGGAACTGGAGGCTGTTAACACATTTTACCAGTGGTATCAATTTCTGAGAGTTCAGATGGTGTCACAGCACAAGCAGAAATCAGCTGCCTGAAGAGCAACAATCCCTGCCAGCTTCCACAGACAGAAGCTCTTTTTCAGACAAAGGAATTCCCAACTACCCCCCACCAAGACAGCAGGAGTGTGCTCTTGCCAGGTGCCAGCACATTGCTTTTGGTAAAGCACACAGTTGCCAAACAGCCAGGGAACAGCAGGGTAAATGTAAACTGCTGATCAAAGGCAGACACAGGCACTCTGGGGTGTCTGTCCTCTCCCTGTGCTGTGCTGGACATACAGCTGCTCTGCAAGGCACAACATAGTCAAACAAGACCATATTCTCCTGAAATGAACAAGAGTCACACCACGATCTGCTCTCTGTTAGCCCTGGATGTATATGCAGCTCAATAATTTGCATTTTGGGTAAATGGAAAAGTTTTACATGAGGTTTCTGTGCTTCAGCAAGGCTGTGTTCCTCCTCCCCAGCTTTGCAAAGACAGCGGGACCCAGAACTGTGTGAAGCTGTTTGTAATGAAAATGTATTTTCAAACCAGCTCCCCTTTCTCTGCCTGAACACCATCATCAGCACAATGACTCCGGTAGTATATCCATTGATATTTTTTCCAGCTTCCCCACTAGTGGTCTCATTCCCTGCATCATCTGTGCCTGGTGTGAGGGCCCTGAGTGCACTAAATTGCTATACCTAACATGACCAGCCTCACCTAGGATCCCCTCCTATAAAACTTGTGCCCTTTAGTCCACAAGCTCTATTTCAGCTTAGAGCTTAAGTTTCACTCCATATCTGTCCTATATTGTGTATGTCCTGTCACCTTTCTCTACCAAGTCCTGACATGTTACTCCCTCATAAATTATTACACAGGATTATCTCAAGGTCTGTGTCACTCAGTTCCTGCCTATGAGAACAACCCAGGATTTGGCCCATGGGAATAGACAGATGAGACAGCCCTGCACAGACGTGTTGCCTGGGCCAGGGCCTCAGCTGGATATACTCTGGATGCTCTGTCATGTCAGTCAGGCCTGTAAAGCAATGCCCTACCCAAGTCCTAAGGGTGCAGGATGGGTGGCATGTGTATCCTGTAATACAGCACATATCATTTGCTCATATGGGTTTGGGTATGGTTTTATAGCACCAATACAAAGCACGATTCTTTTAGCATAATTACACTACATGCATTTTTGTGGCATATGATACAGGTTAATCCTTTCAACTACTGGCATGATCAGGCTATTCTGTCCCATCAGCCAATATCAAAAGGAACTCATGTTAAATAATAAAATGTATTGCTTGGTATTCATGAGTAACCTCATTTTGATTGTTTTTGGGGCCTTTGGTCAGCCAGGCTCATATATCTAGATGACACTGGGCCAGTGGAAGCAATAGAAAGCAACCTCTGAAACTGTGTTCAGTCCCTTATGGAACCAGTTGCCTGCCTCCAGCACACGTGAAGAATCCAGAGCTTGATCTATCAGTGCTTCTGCATGAAGACAATTGAAGACAATTCCCTACCACCAGGAAAGCTTCAGGTATCTGAAAGTCCAGGACACGTGCAGGCAGCTAGTCACAGCTCTTGCCTGGAGTGTGTACCCTCTCTTGTGTGCAGTTACACTAAAGGTGAGGTTTTGCCCACGTCTGAGCTGCCCATGGCAGCTGTTACCATGCTGGAAAGTCATGTATGTTTGGCCATTGCATGACACCACTGAAGGCAACACTCCCACCAGCTAAGCTGAGCCATCACCACGGGTCTGGGTCCGGTTGTGTCGCTCCAGCACAGGGTCCTGGCACTGCACAGTGCTTACAGGGGATGTGACACCACTTCCATGCAGCTTCCTTCAAACACATAGCTACCAACCCTCACACTAGGTGCTATTCATGCAAATTCTCTCCCAAGGGTCCCCACCAAGCCTGGCTCCAGGCTCACACCACCCACACTCAGCTGCTCAGTCAGCACTGGTGTGGTCTCTGTGCCGAAGTGGATACATCCCTTTGGCTCCCCAGTATATTTAGGTTCTTCTGGACAGGCCTGATTCATTTAAAGCAGTAAAGACCTGCAGAGGCTGTTTCACCAATGCTGTTTTTACAGCCTGTCATTAGTTGCCAGCCTGTTCCCATGGGACTACGGGGCTGGGTAGGTCATCCAGCACATGGACACATCCAGCAACGTGTGTTATAGGGCAGTATTTGGAAATAAACACAAACCCCCCTGGTTTTGTTAATGCAAAAGGAAGAAGCAAAACAGCATGTAAATTTTCTGCTGTTTCATCATGTTTTCTCATTTGACTTGCTCCATTATCTCCTGGTAATCTTCTGCCGAGCCTCCGCCTCCGCTCGGGTAAGCAGTCTCTTGTAAGCTCTCAAAAAGCACCCCATTTATCAAACAAGTGCTTCTTGACTAAAAGCAAAAAGGAAACTCTAGACTTCTCAGAGCAGATTTTGTTTATTTTATCATGAAGTATTGAATTGCTTTCTCACAATGTATTCAGAGAATATGCTAGAGTCCATGAGAACTTTGGTTCCAGTAAAATAAGGGTATGTAATAGTATGCATTAAGTAGCACTTTCAGAGAATCTGCCAAAGCTTTTGTGCTTTAATCTTAAACCCAAGTTTGCTTTTCCAGTTCTTTAGCTGAGAATGCAAATATAAAGATGTGTTGGGTATAAAAGTGCAAGAACTTTAGCGATTTTAAAAAAGGAAAAAGCGAAAAGGAGTTTGATATTAACTGATGTCAATAGGATTTTCTCAGTAGTGAGGAACAGTTTTTAAAGGGACATTGCAAATATATTAAGGTATAAAATTTAGGAAATATTTGGGACTTTTCATAACAGAGTGAATAGAGCAAAAACTTTAATTCCTCCTAGACCTTCCACAGGTAAGTGTGACAGCAGCATTGTGCCAGTAACTGAGAGCTACCCAAGTATCAAAACATTCTGGTTAAATTTTTCCAAAACAAAAATACAAACCTCATCATAAACAGTGATGGGCAGATCACCCTGTAGAGCCAACTGTCATTGGCCTAGAGGTGGAGCCAGTCATCTGCAGGGCTGAACACAGAGGAATGATATTTCCTGAGCAAGAACACAGGAAAACTGAAAAATAGAAACAATGTAAGTCATGTATTTACTTGAATAATGACTATGTGTGTGTGACAGAGCCTCACCAGGAGTGAGTAGCAGGTTACTGGAAGGTTTAGAATATATTTGTGATAGCCACAAGAGAATTTTTCATGTGAAAATCTGTGAAGGGAGCCTGGGGCAGGGAGGAAAATCATTGCATAAACAAAAAGAATGTAGAAGAACAAATAGCACGTCCTTTAAAGAGTAATGCTGTGCTGCCCCACCATAGAGAGCCCTGCTCCTGACTTCTGTCTTACACCATGTTTTTAGGCGTTAGGCAGCAATTCTCATGCTGTTTCAAAAATGGCCCTTTCTAGGATAGTTTAATCAGATAGTAGGAAAGCTTTGCCCATCATATCTTTCACTGGCTTTCACATCTAAGGCATTCTGGAAAATAATTTTCACAGCACTTATCTGGGCTGGTGTGAGCTACCAGCATGCAGCAACAGCAGAGCTGGCACTTGGTCTTTGTTTCGTATTAGATACTGGATATCGACTTCCTCATTCTCTGTATTTTCTCAGAAAATGGAAAAATAGGATCCATAGTTCCTCCTGCTGGAAGATAATGCATGAATTCATCATGTCTTGAGTTTTAAACTGGACCATTGTATTTCCAAGGCTATAAGAGAGGAAATACTCACCCATTAAAACTTTTTTCCCAGTAAGCTGTCACGGTGGGGAAGGCTTTAATGACAATCTATCACATGGTTTCATTGTCTGCTTTCAATTTAGTACTCAAAGGAAGGTCCACCCATGCATTCTGCAGGACCTGGTGCCACTTCCCACTTTCTGTTCTGCATTGTCAAGGTGTCCAGAAGTTGACACCTTCTCTGGTTCACTCCAAAATCTCAGCTGGCTAAACTAATGTCCCCTCTGTAAAATACTTTAGGGTGAAAGGAATTGCACAAATGCAAGAGGTTTTATAGACAAGCTTAAACATAGAAATAACAAATGCAGGAGATTTTAAAATGTTATTCAAGGACCAAAGGCACACAGATGTCAGCCTCTAACCCTCATGATTACTGCTCTTGCCAGCACAGCAAGTGGCCTTATCTTAATCAAACCTCACAATCAGTGCTCCAGCCTCATCCTCTTCAGTTTGCACAGAGCTTTGGCATCATTCGCCACCCACAATCTAGTCTTGCCTGGCTTCTTTGCTCAATACTCTCTGATTTTCTTCCTACTTCTTCAGTTATTTCTTCCCTTCAGCCACTCTTCCCCCACACATTATGTCTGTGTCCCCAGTTTAACTTTCTCTCCTCCCTTCCCTTCTGGCAGTAGTACAACTTCAGCATATCAAAAACTATAAGCTGAACTTCAAAGACAAGTTTTACCCTCCCTCTGTCTCACTACCTTATCTCCTTCCCTTAGCTCTTCTCTTGGGCATAGTCCCATCATCCCACCTGGGTGCTGCCCTGGGCCTTTGTGTCCTACATCCTGCCATTCTTGAAAACTCTTTCAGGTAATTTTGGTGTACACCTTCTCTTACACATCCAATAGGGCAAGTCTCCTGAGCAGATTCTCTCCTCTTTCCTCACAGTGACCTTTTACTTCACTACCCTTCAACAGGCATGGTTACGTCCACCCCCTTATCCATCAAACCAACCATGTTACTAAACCATCTCAGACTCCTATTGAGTTTCTGGACCCCCTACTCCACGCATCAAACAGAAGCTTCACTTTCAAGGTTCTTTATGATCCAGTTCTTGTCTTTCATTAAGTGTCAGGAAACCAACTCTGTCTCCTAATCCGTTCAGGATAAAAGCCCTTATCTCCCACTTGTTAAAACATTCACTTAGGCACTTTTGTGCTTTTTCCCAGGCAGCTGTAAGTATCTGTGAAACTATCCTCATTATCCTTAAAATTCTCCTGTGACATTACGTCAATAAAATCCTTACGAGTTAGGCTGTGGTTTTGCTGAAACCCTCTGACTAAGAGTGGCTCATGTGTCCTTCTGCCTCCCTCCCTGTCTATATCCATTCATTAGTTCACTCTGCTAGTGAGACGTCAGGCTTTGAAGGACAGTCTTTCTCTTTCATAGCCCCCACCACAGTGGGGTCTTGATCTGTGACCTGCTGCTGTACTACAATCCAAGGTCTTTCCCCATCAAAATTATGCTCCAAAATTTTTTTCCTAATAGCATCCTTATCCCAAGTTTACCACAGACTGCAGGAATTTTGATGCAAATGATACATGTAACATTGCATAATAAAAGGAAGCAATGAACTAACAAGAACATTGATGAGCATTATTGAAGGCTAATTCTGACTTCATATCGGAATGAAAGAAAAAATAAATATGGAAGTTCCTGGCAGCATATCAGTAGAAAAGTGATAGCAACAGGCAAAAGCATTCCTGGGAGGTTTTTATATGCACAATATTTTAAATCCACACATTTGTTCCTATCAAGTATTTGTATTTAACCACTGGTAGACCTTATCAGGATATGAGAATAGAAGAAGGAGGCTTTTAAAGGATTCTAGAACTCAAGCACCTTTTAAGTGTCATTTTCCAATGACAAAAACAAACAAAACAAAACAAAAAAAAACCCGAAAATCAAGCCCCTCCTGTTTTGTGGTTATTCTGTGGTAATAAGTAACACTAACAGATTAGGTTTCAGGTCAATTACTTTCTCTGCTCTTGCCACTCCATCTTGGAAGCTGCTCCTTCCCTGCTTTGAGACTGATTGACCAGGACAGATTTTATTCCCAAATCTGAGACCTATCCACTTGGCTTGACAGATGTCCCTCTTGAAGTGAAAGCAGAATTCAAAGAAAATACTCTTTTATATTCATATGGTCAAAACACATTCTGTTTTCTTGTTAGACAACAATTTCTAAGCCATAAATCTTTCCTAGGACAACTTTTGCTGGCAGAATTATAGTGGCAGCAGAGCTAGCATAGCATTCCTAATTCCAAACACTACCTGTTTGACATATGCCTAAGTCTAGAACAGAGGGACTAAGGTTTTAAATAGCTTAATTCATTGCTGCAGTTGCTTTGATGTATATCAGCTGAAAATGTCACCCAGGATCAAAATCATCATGGAAATGCTACAAAACAACACGATGAATGGAACACACTGCAGGAGGAAATATAAAGAAAATAAGCTCTATTTACAGTAAATGAAAAGACACAGGACAATAATAACAAACAAATCACTTCTCTTTACTTGGATTCATTAGTGTGGATTAAGGTGTGTGGAAATTTTACTACAAATCTCACTGCTGCAGTGCATAATGAAGAGTAGCACAGGGACTGCTTACTGTTACAGCAAGAAATCTCAGCTGCATCTAACCACCCTTCATACAGTTTTCTTCAAAGATTCTCTGTTGAGGTGCAATGAAAATTACCATATTGTAGGTGAGCTTTTATCTGCTGATTTATAAAAGAAGTTGACTTCTATGTGGGAGGAAAAAACCCAAAAGAAATAAATCACTGCTGAGAAACTAGTTGAATTACACAAAACAAATTAAATACTTGATGAATAATCTTACATAACCAAGTAACTTAAATGGAAAAAGTAGCAAGTAGCCTGTCATGTGTGTTACCTTCACAGATAGGAAATTACTTTAAGTTCTATTTAAATGTTTCTTCTGAGAGTGAAATAGGTAAAGAAAAGCCTGTATGACAAAAATAAGGGGAATTAGGTCAGCTTCTGAACTCATCCATCAGTGTAAATGCTGCACATCTCCATCTCATGCAATTCCAAAATCATTTAAAGTGATTGTTTTCAAGTCAATCTTCCATCACCCACTTTTTTTTTTTTGCCAGAGGCCAGAAATAGCACCTCATAATTTATCTTCTATGTCAAGCTTTGCAACAGCTGCCCCCTTCTGAGCCACTGAACTCAGTTGCTGCATCTGCTTTCAATATACACACTGGAACCACATTTTCTCTACTGCATTCACCTGTCAAATATAGTTTAAGGGAACACGCTTCAGATAATGCTAAGAAATGCTAGATCCACAGGACTCCTCTGTGATTGGAATTCAGTGTGTTTGTGAGCTGTCTTGAAAGGCTTGAACATTGCAATCAACTAATGCTGCTAATTTGTGGCTTGGGTGCCAGAGACAAGCTGGCTAATAATTGAAAATTTTATGAAATTAGAAGGTGCCTTGGACCCAAATATTCAAAATTTCCACCTAAATAAAGGCCGAAATCTTCCATATTCTTTTTCCGAATCACTTTGCACTGCGACCAGTCTGGGGTAGTTACCTCAAGCAAATAAGGAGTACCTGGAGCCTTTCTCAGTTCCCAGGTCAGGGTGTGAAGATAAGGCTCAGGCATAACAAGCTCTTGTCCCTCTCCATCTTGCCCATGATGTTCTGCTTTAACCAGAAGTAAAACTTGGGTCAAAATCAAATGCACTTTGGGCAGGTGCCTGTTCTGAGCAGTCATGAGGATGTACCACTGCTTCTGCTTGCCATTCAACATAGGTGCACCATCCTTCCCTTTAGAAGAGCTGATTACAAAATCCCAGTGTACCCAGGCTGCCAGGCACAAGCTCTTCTTCCTCTGCAATTTGCCTGAAAGTCTCTCTGGCTTTTCACATTGCCCTGATGAAACTTTGCCTGATCCAGTTGGAATAACACTAGTGGAAGGGACCACAACACTCGTGCCATTTATTATCTGTTGTAGAGATCTACCTAGAAACATATGCCCAGTCCCAGGGCCTTCCTGTCCCAAGCATGAAAAAATAGAGTAATCTAGCAACAAATCTCTGCCCTGCACAATTTATGGAGCAGATGCTGGACAAGAGAAAAAGAACAATCCAGATGAGGGGAGAGGTCTGATGAAGTTGAACCTCACCATACCAGGCTATTTATCTGTTTCCACACACTCACTGCTCTGAAGCCACAGATTCACAATTCCTGTATGAACATGCACAGTAAGATTCAAGTAAATGGCAATTGGCACGTGGCAATTTGAATCCCTTTATGTTGGTATCTGCTTCATCATCTTTCAAATAGTAGAAGCGGCAGCCAGTCTGAACTGGAATGCAACCAGCTTTGTGTTGAAAAGGGAAGAATTCCCTTTAAGAGGTCACTATCCAACCTCAGCTTTGTTCAGCAGCACCTCCTGAATAGCAAGAATTATGTTTGAAAGGTATGTGCCTTTGAGCAGCTCCTGAATAGGAAAAACTATGGGAGACTGCACATTTTTACAAAGAGAGGATGTGCTCTTCTCCATTTACTGATCCAGTGCTCAAAAAGCTCAGAAATCACCTCCTGTGGGTGCCTGGCTTTGAGAACAAAACAAAACAAAAAGAGAAAAATGGATATTCTGGTAACTATGGAGAGGCTAAAAAAACCCGTTTTTCTAGGTCACTGAAAGCAGGCAAAACACAGGAAATGTTTTCTATTGCCACTCCACTCTCCCCTGTGCTCCCCCCAAACATAAATAGTTCTGTGATTCATTGCAGAGCTGCTCTTTCCTTGTGGAATCTTGAAAGAGAATATAATTGCTTTTTCCGTATACCAGTAATGATGAGAGAGACCAAGATGCATTTTTGACATAAAATTGTATGTCATTCATTAAAATTACTACTGCCTGAGTGGGAAGTTTCTAGCAGAAGTGTCATCTTCTCAAAGCATGCATTGAAAGGAAGTCAGATAAATAGAAGTTGTCTCCTCTTACTTTTACAGAACACATCAAACTCTAGTTTGCAGTTTAACAAAAACTGTCTTGCATGTTCTCACAGGAGCTTGTTAAAACACCAGCCCAAAGCTGGGATGTACATACATCTATGTACATATATCAATGTGTATATAATGCTAAAAAATTAATTCTCTGTTATTCAAAGTGTGACCAAATCATTTCCTAGTGAAATATTTACAAGGGAGACGGAGAGGGACTCTTTGTTAGGAACTGCAATGATAGGACAAGGGGTAATGGGTTCAAACTGAAGGAGGGAAAGTCTAGGTTGGATGTGAGAAAAAATTTTTTTACTCTAAGGGTGGTGAGACACTGGCACAGTTTGCCCAGGGAGGCTGTGGCTGCCCCAACCCTGGCAGTGTTCAAGGCCAGGCTGGATGAGCCTTGAGCAACCTGATCTAGTGAGGAGGTGGCTCTGCCCAGAGCAGGGGTTGGGGCTGGGTGATCTGTAAGGTCCATTCCAACCCCTAAATTCTATGGTTCTATGATTCCGTGATTTCATCTTTTATACTTCTTTGCATTCCAAGTGTATAGATTTAAATACTATTGGAATAAATATGTATCATTTGTCACATCACTGCAATCAACAAATGAAGAGCTGTATTAAGCTTAAGGGATATGTTTTCCACAGTGAAGGTAAGTAATCAGGAGACATGGCCAGTGAAGGAAGCAGTGGTCTCTGTTACAAGCATCACTACCCAGTAAATCAGTGTTCCTTCTGGCTTATGATAGTCCTTTCTACCTTTAAAAACTTGTAGAAATGCTCTCTCCTGATCATGCCATCTCCCCACCACTATCTGGTATACCCTATCAGCCACAGACCTGCCAGACCTCGATGACAGTCATTCCAAGAGACCTTGTATCACATGAAATCCCAGAGCTCTCATGCAACAAAAATAATGGTCTGCCCTTGGTCAACAGCAATTTGTTCAGTGTCTGTCACTTCCCTCCCTGCGAGGGCAGCATTGCCCAGCGGCAGAACCCAGAGCCTATCACACAGGGGTGCAGAGCTGGGAGATAAAAGTGAAACATGCCCTTTATTTTAAAGGCAGAGTTAGAGTCAGAGTGACATCTCTTTGCCTAGGATGCACCTTGCTGTACAGCAAATGCAACGCATCAATTGCTGATGCTATCAAAGGAAATAGCATTTCCAGCCACATGGGAAATATGTCAGCAAAACAAATGGATTCAAATAAACAGCAGCAGAAGGCACATAGAAATATTGATTCATGGCTTTTTATCCTCTGTCCTTTTGAAATGGTCCCTTTCCAGCACTCAAGCTGCTTTGATAAATACCTCCTCTCCCTCCTCTACGCTTGACTACTGAGAATACACTTTGTGTGATTTTCTGAGCAGGGAGGGGGGAAAAAATAAATAAATTTTTTTAAAAAAGACACCTACACTTTGCAGTGATTCTGGTTTTGAGCCATTAGCTTGCCCTGCAGTATTGCTTTGAACATCTCCTAACACAACAATGGCTGATTTGTATCAAGGTGCTTCTCAGTAAAGGCATTTGAGAAAACCACTGAATTAAGTGTCATTAACAAAAGGTTTGCAGCAGAAATACATCAGAGGAGGCAAGATCAAAATTACTATAAAGTGAGCAACTGGAAAAGTCCTTCCCATTCAGACAGGTCACCTATTCAAGTCCAGCCTGAATCAAAAGTGAAAATGACTCTGCTGTATCTTTGGAGAAATGAGATGAGTGGTCTCTACTGCATTGATATTTGATAGACAGCCCCATCACAAAATCAGCCACTGTCAGTTTTAGCAAGGGACAATGCAAGGTTGTAGGTTTGGCTAATAAAAAATGTATCATGCTTTTTTTTCTTTTTGAATAAACACCACAACCAGAAGAATATTTTTGCCACCTAACCATAAAACCATAGGAAAAAATGTGCAAATGGTGTTTGTTAGCTGCTGGTTTTTGAATGGGTAAGAGTGAGGCACAAAGTGCAGGCAGTGTCTGAGGTCTGTGAGCCTCCAAAACATCGTGGTGAGGGTCTCAGGTGTGCAGGAGTATCAGCTACCAGCAG
The DNA here is from genome assembly GCF_000695815.1 of Acanthisitta chloris. Classification (NCBI taxonomy): domain Eukaryota; kingdom Metazoa; phylum Chordata; class Aves; order Passeriformes; family Acanthisittidae; genus Acanthisitta; species Acanthisitta chloris. Next base: position 14,864 of record NW_008682402.1, read on the forward strand.
AAGTGTCATCTCTTGCTTTCCTATACCAGCTACCTCCAGGGAAGCACAACTTTCTTCAGGGCTTGCAGACAAACAGGATTGTATGTATGAGAGTCATCAATCCCCCCTGTTCTCATTCTATCTAATACCAAAATTAAGTTAAACACTTGAGGAATACCAAGAAAATTTTACCTCCTGTACTTCAGCATACCTGATACCCTGGCATCTCGAAGCAGAGCAGTGGTGCCAGTTCAAGTCTTGCCTGTCCCCTAGAGGAGACAATTCATCTTCAGCGTGGAGGCAGCAAAAAGACATTGTTGACCCAATCCCTCAGTGCTCAATGACTTCATAGGCACAGGAAGACAAAAAAACCCCAACCTTGTAAACCTAAGGAACTGTTTGTGCTGACCTCAGCCTGCTGGACCTGTTACCCTGGCTGGCACCAGTCTTGGGACAGGACAGTCCTTCCTGCACCAGCTGAAGGCACAAGCCTAAACCCCTGCTAAAGCTTTAGAGTTCCTGGCCCAGAGCACAGTTCTTGGGCAGGAACGTGAGGTTTTAAATGAGTTGGTGCTGTTCTGCTAAATGATTTGGAAGTGCTTATTCCCCTCCTTCGACCCTAGTTGTCCTTTTTTACTGCTATAAAAACGTTAGCATGACTGCATGAGTAACTGCCCCTGATGAATTTCAGGAGTTTCAACACATAATTTAAGAGCAGAGTCATTACCAAGCATCTATTTGATCACTGACAGCTGAAACAGTGAGAAAAGCAATCATTTAATAACAGTTAACGTTAAATATATTCCTGTAGTTTATCACCATTCACTTTCCCTAAGTGCATGAGTTCAGGTAGTAAATGCTGAGGAGAAGGACAGTGTGAATTACGTGGTGTGGCAGATATAACCATCAGCAGCAGGCTTCAACATCAAACCAATTCAAAACAGGAGGCTGACAAACAATGCCAGGGGATCATCATATGACATTAAAGTCCTCATAATATCATCCTTTCATATGTGTGATATATTGGAGGCAGCTCTCGGGTAGTCCTTAATGGCCCACCTGCCACCACAGTGATAGATGCACTGGATATTAAGGAAATGAAACAGGAATTATGCACAATGCATCATTTCTCTTGCTAGTGTCACTGGGCAGGGAAGACTGCAGCACCCTGTTGCTTCAAGATAAAGCAGGATTCTTAGTGTTTTATTGATACAGAATAGAACAGCATATTTCAGTGGGAAAGGACTTACAGGGAGTATCTACTCCAACTGCCTGAGCACTGCAGGGCTGAGCAAAAGTTAAAGCATGTTATTAAGAGCACTGTCCAAAGGCCTCTTAAACACTGTCAGGCTTGGGGCATCAGTTATCTCTCTGAAAGTCTGTTCCAATGTTTTACCACCCTCTCCGTAAAGAAATGCTTCCCAGTGTCCAGCCTGAACCTCCCTTGGCACAGCTTTGAACCATTCCCACACATTCTGTTACTGGACATGTGGGAGGAGAGATCAGCAAACAGAGGTGTGATTTGTGAATAAAGAATTCATTACATTGGGGCAAAATGGACATTCAGGCTCCTCTATGGGTCAGTGAAAGGGAGGAGCACAATTCACATAGCCCCAGCTCTCAGCCATCCACAGGCTGACATAGTAGCAAGGTTTTCATCACAGGTTTCAGTTGTGGACTTCTGGATTGTTTTGCAAGGGAAAATCTTCCCACAAATTACAAGTTTGATGGTGCTGTGAGACCTTGAGCAGCCAAGCTAGATTTCAAGGTTCCTCCGACAGTCAGCAAAGGCAACTTCAACTTCAGAAGATCATTCACAGCACTTCAGCTCCCCATATAACCAGCAAAGAGAAATAAGTTAGATACTAAAACTAGCCTGTGAACACATACAGAAATGTTTCATCAGGAAATTCTTGTGCATTTTTAAATGTCAATTCTGTTTGCAAATGAGAAAAAGTTCTTCCCAAAGAAGAACTTAAACTGCATATCTTCTCAGGACACATTTACTGTCCTATTTTACTGCTTTTATAGGAAAGAAACAAGGTCATATAGTTCACTAGCCAGTGATGGCAGCAGGCTCCTGTAACTCAGCTCACTGGGTCTGCAAAAAGAGAGCAGGAGGTGTTTTGACTTTTTGGCTCCAGAGGAGAGGAGCAGTCATGCTGGGGGAGGGCTTGGGAAGTCAAGCATCCCTGTAAGCAAAAGACCAGAGCCAAGCTATGCTATGTCCAATCTCTAGGGAAAGGCTTGAGACAGATCCCATCCAACTCAGCCTCTTTTCTGTTAGAAAACCCCATTTTGTTGCCTATTTTGGCCACAAATGCCCAAGCAGATGATTAGGACACAAAGTCATTACCGAACATAGTGATTCATCACCTTAATGGCACTAAGTGATGCTTTTTAAAGCTCACAATCCCAGCTGATTCCAAAGACCATACCTGGAAATCACAGCATTTCCAAGAAGAGTAAATGACACAACATTTGATGATGAAAATTATAGCTGTGCTTTATTCAATTCTCTAACTCAAGGTGTAGAAAGCTTCCAGCAGGAGGGAGAAACGAGTGAATCTCTGTTCAACTCCACTTGTCATACAGCAGTTTTTAAGCCTGTCTCTCTTCAGAGTCCTACCCACCCACTCAGCCCAAGCAGCCTGGAAATCCAGCCACAGCACAGGTACCTCTAAGGCAAAGCTGGATCAGCCTCCAAGGAAAGGCCTTGGTTAGCCTAGTCCAGGGGGACAGAGAGGCACCCCAGCTGTGCTTTGAACAGGGTGGCCCCATCTTGTTTCATTATTAAAACAGAAAAGGTTGGGATGGCCAGAAGGCTGCCTTGTCTGTGTATTCAGACAATTACATGTACTCACCAGCCTTTCAAGAAAAGAAAAAAAAATACAGAGCCTGTAGCCTTCTGTTTGGGTGGCTACTCTGTCCAACCTGTGAGTTAGAGAACAAAACAGGCAGAGCAGAAATCCTCCCTCTCCCACAAGATCTCACACCGCTTTGTGCAGGTGCAACAGGCACAGCAAATAAAAGACACAAACCCAGAAATACAAGATCCGTTTAGAAAAACACACTTCATGTCGTGAAATAACAGCCTGTTCCTTTCCCAGTTGTACTCCCTGAAGGCTAATTTTACCAAAGTCATTCACCAAAACAAATGCATTTCTTCCCTGCTCCAAGCTCTGCTCCATTCCCTATTCCAAGGATGAAGTTGGAAGAGTAAAGAGGTGGTTATTACTCCTTGATTCAGAACCTTCCACACCCTGTGCTGGTTGGAGCAGCTTGTGGATGCTCCATCCCACTCCCTTGCAGTAAAATAACTGAAGTACCTCATACCAGTAGAGAATGGGGAATATTAAATACTAATCTATAACTCGGCGCAGCTTTTGCAATAGAATGTCAATGCACAATAACAAAGCAAAAATAATAGCTATGTCTGTCACCTCTGTAGCAGCAGGCAGCTTTGCAGTCCAGGTTTCCTGGGTAGTCATTTATAGCAGCACAGAGCAGGTGGAAATCATTGCTGTTCTGATCTCGTGGCATTTTACACCCACTCTGGATCAGAGAAAAGCACTATAAAGAGGTACAAAGTGGCAAATATATAGCACAGGCTCCTTAAGACAGACATTTGGCAGCAGCTAGTTTCCATCCTCACCATCACATACCTGCAAATAAAATTAGTCTGCCTGAGCAAATGTAATTGTGAGATGCTCTGGCAGGCTGACAGGAGACAGGAATTGGTTTAAATACTAACAAACACCCATCTGTGGCACAGAGCAGGTGATAATTCCAGCTCCAGCCTGCACATCCCTTCCCAGGTCAGCTCACCTTCTGCAGGTTTTCTCCCTCCCCAGGGAACAGGAGAGGCAAACTCACTCTTCCCAACAAATTTGCATCTGTCATTCAGAATCTATGTTTTCTTATTACAGAGCTGACAAAGTGACAGCAATAATTAATCTTACTGTGTACAGAGCTGATTGATATCAAGCAGAATTAAACTATTGTAATCAAGTTAGTCTGTTGCAGGTGTGTGAAGTACTACAGTTTATCAAATTCTTCAGGCACAGTATTTGTTTCTGCATAACGAGGGAGGAAAATACTGACAAGATAGTGGAGAGCCAGTAATATGATGCAAGATTTCATGAATGCCTTTTTTGAGAAGTACCACCCTTGTCAGCTGTACAAAAGATGCCATGACATGTTAATGCATGTCATATCAAAATTGTCAAAGGATGCTGCACACTGGCTCCGTGGTGATGTACTCTGTGTCCAAATCAGCATGTGCCTACACAGACTTCCTGTGAAACACCAGAACTTCAGCAGCTGAAGGCTCCTGAAATCAGGTAATGGGAGTAAATGTGCAGATCTATGAAGGTGTGAAAAGATGCTGCAAAGGGGGATGCTGAAATAGAAGCAAAACTCAGCAAGGACAGTTATCTCTGTCAAAGGCTTTTGGAGATCGATGTCAGCTGCCATCACAGTAGGAGCTGGGAAAACCACAACATGAATATTTGATTAAATTAGGCCAACCTGAAGTCTCCACCAGAGCATGTGATGCCACGGGTTTTCTATGAGATGGCAGGGCTTTTTCTTTCACAATAGATTACATCTTTGTCTTGCTTCACCAGTTTCTTTTTCTTCTTCAGCTGAAATGTGTTTAGCACTCACAACAAAAGGTACGGCTGGTCAGTGCCAGGGACATCTGGCACCCTGTGCCAGCTCAGCTCCCTCCTCAGCTTGCTCCCCATGAAGTTGAGGTGCAGTTACTGAAAATGGGCTGAGGACACAGTCAGTGCAATCAGACAGGCTGAGCTGATCCAGCAACTGGCTGCCTGCAAAACCAGGCAGCTCTGCTCTTCACCCCACCTCTCCCCCCAGCTTAGGTCTGTACATTCCTGTCTCTTTCTTGGTGCTGCCCCTTACATTGACCCCCAACCTCCCTCAAGCTGATTCCATGCACTAAGCAGACAGATATCAAATCTGGGGGACAAAACCAAGTGAAACTTCCTATGTCACAGCCAGTACAAGGCCAAGGGGGGATGCCAAAAGAGGGGAAGAGGCACAATTCCTGTGGTAACACTAAGGAATTGTCTCAGCTCTCCCAACAGCCAAAAGAAATGTTTTATTCAGAAGGAGCAAGTGCTATCAGGCCTTTATTTGATGCACCTCAGGCAGCTGCAACAGCCCAGAGATCATCTACATAGAATTTACTAACCCCTTGGCATTTATTCTCTTTTCACTCATGATGCTCTACATCTAACCTAGATGATAAATGTCCTGTACTTGATCCTGCTCTTCGTTCCCTTTAGAGAACTAAGCTGCTCTGCACTCCCTTAGGCACTACGTGCTGTTAACAAATCGAGCTGGTGTTTGCTTGCAAAGACTAACCTGCAGGGAATGGCTTATTTTCATTAGTAGCCTGGTCTATTGTTCAACACAGATCCTAAACCTGAAAGATGTAACTCAACCTGCCCACTCGGACTCCTATTTCAAAGACTTTTTCTCCTGACTAGCCAGTCTTTTCTGGCAGATGCCACCAGAATAGGAATCCCTTTGTGCCCTAACAAAATCCACAGACCATCCTGCATCCTGCCTGCAGTCATCTCCCCCTGCCCCAAATATGCCTCACAAGGAGGGACATGTCCACCTATCCTGCCTTCCTCCTTCTCCAGTCTCCCACAGCATGGAAATAGATGTTTCTAATCCACTGAGACAACAAAAGCAAGCAGGACAGGAGCAGACAGGAAACTAGATATTTCCCCCTAAGGAAAAACTGTCTCTGACTGTTAGGGCTGGAAGAGACCTTCTAGGTCACTCCTACTATCACAAATAGCTCTTTCATGTAAAATTGCACCTACACTGATGAAACTCTCTCCTTACACTAATTAAGTCTGTTGCAAGGCCATACTCCCCTAATGCCTAAAACCTCTGTCAATTCCCAGCCTCTGGTTCCTTTGCAGCTGGTTTATACTCATTTTCTCTGTTTGCCTCCTATCAGTTCCATTGACTGACTCCTCGGCCTGATATTATTTAGCGTTTCATTGTGTTCCTTCATGCTCCAACACTAACAAAAGGAAGTGCAAACACAGGAGAACACATTCAAGAGCAGCAGGAAGAATCATACAGCTTTAAACAATTATGAAGGGAAGAGTCAAAAGGTAGGGAATAGCCCACAGCTGAACACTGCAGTTTTCTACATAATAAATAAACAAAGAGCGACTAGAAAATTGGGCCTATGAGTTTGAAATAAAACAAGATTCTTCATGCAAATGGAACAGCATTAATAATCTCATACAATGGCCACTTCTGTGTCAGAGTTGTATTAATGGGGCTAAACAAACACAGCTGGGGAATCAGCTTTGGGGAAGGAGGAAGGCTTGAGAAAAAGAAACTCAATTGTTAGAAAGAGCCAAGTAGGCAAATTTACTGTTACTGGAATAATATGGTAGAACTCACCAGGTAGTCCTTGTAAATTAGATGTGGGAAGTTGTGCTTCCTCTGCTCTGCAGAGGGAAAACAAACATAGAGAGTTCATGTCTTGCCTCCAAGCGAGCAAGAACTGCTTTCAGGGTCATCTGGTTCTGTGGGAGAAGGACCAAGATTCAGGAGCTGAGTAGGGCCCAGGCTGGAGCCAGCCAGAATCATGCTGGAGTATGTAAGAGAGCATGTCCCTGGAGCAAACAAGGTTTCCCATTTTCAGTGGTTTGCTCTTGTAAAGAAGGTCATTCTTTATTTAGGCATCTCCAATTAATAGCACCCCATCCCCAAAATTACCAGAATGGACAGTTCACAAGAGCAGTTAAAAAAGAGAGAGAGAGAGCTCTTAAAATAGAGCAACTTCATTCCTATGAAGCTCTCAAGGTTATCTTTCTTGGCTTTCAAGACACTTGTTTGCAATATTTCCTCTTACAATAACCAAGATTCAAAGTTTCCAAGGTCTTCTATGAAAAAATCTCCTAAAATGTAGCACATAATTGTAACACATAATGGCCTTTCAGAGAACATCTTGAACTCAGGCAATGGAAAACATCTTCACAGGCAACGAGCAAAGAGGTAACTTAACAAAGAATCATTATATGAACGATTAGGCTTTCAGCTGGCAACATCAAAGAGTTTATTTACTTGTTACAGGACTGGAAAATAGAGCAGAAAGTGCTATAAAATGTTCCAGCTCATCTGAGAGCAAGCACATGCACAGTTGTATCACCCTTTCTAAGCTGAAAGTGAATAAAAGCCTTGTTATTAATTCTGTGAGTACAAACCCACAGGCAGCTCGGGTCTCTGACCACAGTGCATTTAAGAATCTACAGAGATATGACTTGGTTTAGAGAAATTCTTGGGAATAAGTCAAACCGTTTTCTTTTCTGTGTTTTAAAAAGTCTGAGCATTTTTGAAACTGCACCGAAAAACTCAAAAATTTATCTTTTTTTTTTCATTTAAAAATCACAAAAGCTCAGGTTTTAGTAGGTGAAAAACATGCTTTTCCATGTATTTTTCTCAAATGAAAACTGAAACAAGCTGCAAAAATGGTATCATGGTTACAATTTCCATTTTTATCAAAACCTTTCCCACTGAAAATGGCAACCACAAGGAATTAATGGTCTCTTTGTTGCACTATACATTAGTCTCTTGTTTTGTTTGAAGATGCTGCTGATTTGCACCAACACAAGAGGTTCAAGAGTGAAGTGAACAGGGGATTGGACCTTACTCATTCCCAGAAGTAGAAGCTGACATGTTTTTTTCTGGTAAAAGCATGTTAGACCATTCATTTTCACGACAAAATATTGTGTTCTGTGTCAAAGAAATGCTTGGGCCAACACAATCCTTTTTAGCTTTCTTTTATTTTATGCTTCTGTGGGAAGATGAAAAAAGTTGGTGGGATCAACCCACAAGCATTTTCCTCACACATTCCTAGTTCAGTCAGCAAACCAAAAAATCAATTCTTCACCCATTTCTAATGCTCAGGGTCACTAAATGTGAAACACATTCTTTTTCTGTAAGTCATTCCTAATAAAAGGCACAAATCTCAGTGGGCAAATGGCTTTTGTGTAGATCTGGGGACATACAAATTGAAATTAAACTGGTCTCCAGCATCCCCTTCTCTCTATAAAAGATGAATATTGAAGGGGAATAGTTTTCTAGAAGTTAGTGGATGTGTGAGTTAAATTGTTCAATTGGTTTTATGATGACTTTGCTATCTGTTCATCATAAGTTCAATTTAACATAAATTTATTTACAGAGAAAGGTATTGATGTATTTCAATTAAACATTTTGCCAATCATTGATATAATGAGGTTAGTTTAATAAACAAGTGAGGGCAGACAAATTATTTTGCTCTCATTGTCCAATTTGCTTTACATCACCTCTTCACAGGAGGGGCTCTTAGAGTCATGTAGAGACTGGGGAAGGGAGCAGAATTAGCAGATTCCTTGCTGATCCAACATTTTCTTCTCTATAGCCACTCAGTCCCCAGTATGTCACTGCATCCATCATAGCACAATATAATAGTGATACTAAAACCAAAGTAAAGCTCTTCACCATGTAGGAAGAGAGAGAAGTCACTCCTCTCCTGCTTCAGCCTGCACCCTTTGTTCAACCAAACAAGGTGACTCACCTCCCCAAAACCCATGGGTTGTTTCACTTGCAAGTGTTTGGAAACTATTTGCAATGTTTCTCACTGTTGGCCACTGGCAGTGGAAAATCTCCAACAACACAGCTAACCCAGCAATCCCAAGCACCTCCTGCCCCCATCACATCATCTCCCTCCCAACCACACAGCTCTCAGTGTAAGCAATGCAGCCACTGTCTATTTATCTACTCACACAAACCATGCACCTCACAACTTCAGGAGATAAAGCACCTGCACAACAACAGGTTTTTGCAGAACTGCAGTGGTCCCATGTCCTCTGCCAATGTTCTGAAGGCAGCACACCTGCCACTGCAGCAAGTAAGGGTGTGCTCAGGGGATGGAGATGCAGCATCAACAGACACAGCCACTATGCCTCCTGCTGCCAACTCTCCCTCCTTTGCCTATCTCTCCCTTTTCCCTGGAAGAAGCTCCTTGTCTGGGTGCAGCCCAGGTTTTATTGTCATATTTGGAAGGTTTAATATTGCCATCATGGCTAGAAAGTGGCTAGCCAGGTCTTGGAGCTGTACACACAGATTGAGAGCTGTGGTCCCTGAGGCTGCCACACAGATTGTCCATAGCCTACAGACCTCTGTCCCCACAAAGGGTCAGGGACAGCGTCCAAACACACTCCCTTCATTTGAGGGTTACATATATATTTCCAGGAGGAGTTTTCTCATGCTTCCTAATATTAGGAGGTACAGAGCTGGCATGAGACAATTCCTCCTGGAAGTCTGAGCAGATTTACAGGGTGGGAGGAGATGTGGCTGAATTTCTTGCTTTAATCCTGCCAACAGTGTGTTCACCCTGTAGCTCACTCACTCTAGGTCATCACTGTAGCTGTACAAAGACATGACTTTTTCCTCACCCACAGGCACACACACATACACACACTCAGGATGAAACTGGAGTCGTAACTCCATCCTATGGCTTTGTCACAGCTGTCACCAGCTCAGGAAAAAGAGTCGTGAAACTCCTCTTCCATTTTGAGCTAACCACTGAGCACTGTGTTAATTTTCTGGGTCAGCATCCCTGGATTTTCCTTTTCCTAGCATGCTGTTCCATACTCTCCACTCTTTGACATCATATACAACTTCTATAGCAAGAGAGTGCTTAATCCTCTCTGAAGTAATTTCTTTCTTCTTTTATGACTGGAGCCCTGGACAGTCTGTTATGCTTCAACCCCTGTGCTATATTTAACTCAACCATCTTGTTCATTCTTCCACTCATCCAGAGCTTGGCTAAAAGGAAGAATTTGCAGTCATGAGTAAAATACCAGAAAGAAAGTCAAATTGTACAACACACATTTAAGGCAAATTTCAGCATTTGGAAAAGAGTTGGATTTCTACAACATGTCTCATTCTGTTTAAGTAGGATTTGCATACAGCTTACTACCTGGAGGTGAAATGTGAGAGTTACAAAGATGTGACCTCAGGAATATAAAAAATGGGACAGAAATTGAAACAATGGTGAGACAGCAATAAATTTAGTCTGGTTACAGGGAGTTGCCTCAGCCTCCTGCCCTAAGTTGAGGACTTGCTTCTGCAGATCAGGTGTCAGCAGATGCAATGGGCACATGTAGCTCCCAGGGTATAGTTTTCACAGAATACTTTCCAGGCTTTGCTCACCACTGTACAGTCCTGCTCAAGCAAAACTAATTCAACATGGCATTTTCATCACTTCCAAAATAAGAGAGCTCCACAGCACTGTACGTAACTCAGCATTTTCCATGTCAGTTCTGACACTCTTCCCGTGACAAGTGCCCTCTCATCTTGTTATATCCACAGGATGCAGCCACAACATGAAGAGGAAGAATGTGAATTAGAGCTGCCTGGCTCTGACACTGATCATATGGTAATCCTGCCTGAGCTATATGATGTGGGTACACCCTTCAGCATCTCATCCACACTATGAGGAATGACCATAATTCACAGTAATCACAATCCTGAAATATCTTATGCACCAGAATTAGGTATCTTCAGGTTTTGCCTCAGTACCAATCTTCAACATCTCTACAGTTTATTTAATACAGCTTTGTTAATGTTCAGCAGAGGCATCTTATCCTGAGGCATAGAGAGAGTGCATTGGGGAAAAAGAGGACAGCTTTTCCAGATATCTGTGCCTGAAATTAACCATCTACCTACATGAAAATGCCCATGATACAAACGATCTGATTGTCAGGAGTATAGTAGATTCAGATCATTTTTAATGACCTGGGGACAAGAAGTGCCAATTCAGTCTCTATTCAGTTGTTTTGCTGCATATGACATTTTTATTTTCTGTTTCACTGGAGTGCAGACAACTGAGAAGCTCCAGGTTTAGCCTTTGAAATGTTAGTACAGCTGTGGGGGTGACAGCTCACAAAGCAGACACCAGCACACACACACAGGCACTTAAAACACAAATGTTCAGATAAGTCTAAATTCATAAAAGCATAATGTGCTGAAAAAGTTCATCAGCAGGCACATTTTTAAACCATTTCAATCTGCTCTATTTCGTATGTTTCTCTTGGTGACAGCAAAACCTTATGGAAATCTGCTGCGTGTTCCCAGCGATAGAAGGGACTCACACACACGTTGGCAGCAGATAATAAATTTCACATTCAGCTTTCAGACTTCAAACCAAACTGAACTTAAAACTCACCTACAAAAGCATGGTCCACACACTGGCAAAGTATCCATTCCCAATTTTCCAAGCAACAATTGCTTCTACCCTGGATCTAGACCCTTTTTGATTTCTCCCCGAATCTGGAACTGATGCCAAAACCACAGATGAGACAAAGGCACCAATATTTGTTTATGCAGCCAGTTAAAGGAAGAGCAAACTCCTTTTAAACTTTGGTCTGACAAATGAACTAGGAAAAAGATGAGACAGGAGAAACTGAAGCCTTTAGCCTGTGACATCCTGCTCTCAGCAGGGATTTCTATCACAGACAGATGCTCCATATCCCCAGGCCCTCTTAATGACCCTACTCCCAATCACAGCAGAAATTATGTTCTCCACACCCTTGCCCAGGGAGGACTTGTGGGAGATGATGCCTCCAGCCACCAGCAAGTAGCCAAGGAACTCTTCCCTGTTCCCATTGCCCCTTTGATAACTAAGGGAGGTGTGGAAAGGGAAGTTGCCTTGCAGCAGGCTTACACCAGCCAGGAGGGAGGTTGGAGGAAGGCCAACCTCCTCATTGTTCTGTGAGGCTGCTCACAAAGACTCTTTTTTTAAAAAAAATATTCATTGTTTTGAGTCTTTTTTTTTGTTCCACCAGACCCACTCTAAACGGGCATTTTGTTTGCTATTAATGAAATCTGCTTCAATTTCAAAAGTTCTGTTTGCAGGCTGTAATCTCAGTCCCAGTCCAATTTAAATATCTGTTGTTTTGGTGGTGGACTTCTGGACTACATCCCTCTAGCTCAATGCCAAAAACATAACGGAGAAAATTTCACCCACCGTTAGGAGCCATCTGGTTATGCTGCTCTGAAAAGTGAGACAGATAAGGAGCTGTATGATACCCATGTAAGGCAATTTGCCGGCCTGTTTATCATACCTGACTCTGGGGTGCACAGCTTTATTTTGATTTGATAGAAAGCAAAGGAGTGCAGCTGCAGCACACTGCTGCTTCACTAAGTCGACAGATGGGCATCACTGTAAGGAAGCCACATGGCATTTTTTTGTTAAACTCAGCTCATTAGGTTTTATCTGCAATATGTTGCTGTATTGGCAGAAAACCTTTCAGCGAGCAGAAACATTAGCCAAAGTTTGTCAACAGATATAGGGAAGATCCTATTGTGGAAGGATATGTGCTGGGGCAGGGGTGGGCTGTGATTGCTTCTCAATGCTCACAAGTCAACTCTTCAAAGTTTTTTCGACTCACTCTATAATTTGTGCCATAATGGCAGTCCTGACTTGCATAGTAATAGAGCTGCTATTCACAGCTTGTGATTGTTGGGGCATTTCAAGACAGTTCAGAAATCGCTTTATCTGAATAGGTGCAGAAAGTTTGTCAGCAAAAACTGGGAAGTGGGAACTTTTCCTTCCCTCTGACACATCACAAAAAGCAAGATGCCCACATTTCTGTAATGGTGAAAAGTGTATTTCTAAGTTGAGAGCCATGTCCTTTACAGGCTGTATTATTTTGAGATGTTCTGAGTTGTAGAGCAATCATTTCCTATCTTGGGTCACTGGTTTAATTCCAATGGGCCAGTTTAACTCTGAGAGAAAAATGAAGCTAAGTTCCATGTGTTAGCAGCAGCTTTAGCTACAGATTGGCAAATTTGCAAAGCAAACCAAAGTATTTTCAATTCGCAGAAGAAATATCAGAAACTTTGAGAAGCTTCTCCTCAAGGAAGGAAGTTGAATGGGCTGATCTGGGAGCTCCCAGGCATTTCAACACCTGCTCATGTGGGAGTTCCAGCTCCAGCCATTTCACAGAATGAGTTCTAGTGAGTTATTAGGAGCTCTCTCGGGCCCTTCTGACACACAAACATGCACCAACTCATCAAAGGCCATTTAGGCAGCCAGGAGGCAACTGCATCTGCGTCTTAGCCCAGATCAGAACTGTACTTTCAAACCAACCATCATAACACTGTCCATTCCCATTTTGCCCTGGGTGATGTCCCCAGAGTTGTCTGGGAGCACATGCTCTGGATTCCTCTTGAATGAAACTAAACCACTAGATGAGCTGCAGTGATGCCCCTGTCCTTAGTAGGCACTCAGTCCTCCGGAGTAAATTAATCTGAAACATCCCCCCAGAAACACACACACTATGGACATCAGGGCCTCAGCACCATTTCAACCTCCACATCTCCAGCACCAGATAACTTGCCAAAGCAAATGCATTGAAAAATCTCTCTTGTTTTAATTTACAGGTGGTAAATTTAATTTTACATTGGGGGTTTCATTTACTTTAAATTCAAAGTAAATCAAATCAAACTCAACTAAAATTTAATAACTCCAGCTTGAACCAACGTGGGAATATCCACTCAGTTTTCTGGTTCCTCTAAATTTACCAGTCTAATATGATACCTTGAATTAAACCGTACTAACTCAGAATCTAAATGTAACCCTAGCATCTCTAAAAGAAAACATTTTTCAGTGATACAGAGAGCTGAGCTATGTTTTCCATTAGTGGAAAATGTGATCACATTCTGAGATACTTAGTATTTTTATACTGGCTTTTATTTTTAGCTGTTTCTATGTTAGAGCAGTGCCCATTATCTCACTATAATTAAAGGTCACTGCTCCTGTTACTAACTATAGCTATAAAACCTCATGGTAGGCTGCCACATTTTGACCCAAAATTAATAGATGTACCTTAGATCATACATTTCCCCAGTTGCCCAGCCTGTGTGCATATCACAGACACTCTCCAGCTCTCAGCTGTCTTAGTAGTGTATCTGACAGATACTGCAAAGAGCAAGATCATTGTCTCTGGATACCATCTGTAACCATCACTGGTATCAATCACTTACACCAGGGTTTCACCAGCAAGGAGCATGCAGGCTGCCACAGCAAGGAAGGTGCCAGCCCTTCTGGTTTGCTCCCTGGTCACCAGGGAAGCCTTGAGCCCCTGGTACTCTCCAAGGGGACCATCTGCAGCACTGGAGGTGGCAGGGAGAGCTGCTGCCTTCAGTACTCAGAGTCCTCCTCCAGCAGTGGTACCTGAGCAAATGACTGTGGGAATCACTGGCTTAAACTGAAATCCCTTTTGGGTGGATTTGCTTTTCCGCTTGATTTCTGCCGAGCAGCCAAAGTGAAATGCTAACCCATAAGTAAAGTTCACTGGCATTTTTGTAATTCAAATAAAGAATACCTTGGACTTATTGTCATGCAGTCAGAGCTTATTGTACCATAGGTAAAATGGACTCCGTGAAAGCAAAAGATGGTTTTGTGTGTAGAAAAGAATAGCTGTGAAGTTTGCTATATGCTTTTGACCTTTTTGTTGTCATGATGATCTGAATTGGCTAACCAACAGTGCAACAAAAACTGCAAAAGAGACACGTTTATTCCCTCAGAAATAGTCCTATTTCCCAGCAGTCCTTAAACTCCACTCATTTCAACACCAGATGTTTTCCTCCATCTCAAGCACTAGAAATTTTTCTGTCCTTTTAAGTTTCAGTCTTGCTGGAGAAAAAAAAAAATACAATATCTAGTCACACATGAAAGAGATAAGCTCCATGGTAATAGAACAGCAGAGATTCTGCACTCCAAATTCTGCCCGAGAGCCTGTGTGGATATTGCCTTTCAAGGGCAGAAAGGGGAATGGCTTTTCCTGATAACCATTGTATATACAGATACTACAGGAAAATAGCAAAGGGCTATCAGCATGATGGGAGGGAGTGGGAAGAGGAGATGGCAGGATTGACTTTGGAAAAACACCCCCAGGTTTCACCCAAGACTGGGTCTGTATAAAGAATTGGGTCTTGACTCTGCTGAAAATAAGAAAAATCTTCTGGCATCCAACTCGTAATTGATATTCATGAAAATGTATGAGATTAATGTACTCACTTGGCACTGCCCTTCAACCCTATAATGAAAGCAGTCAGGTCTGAGAGGAGGTGGCAGAGAATAAAGAGGAACAGGAAAAGTAGAAGTGAAACAGGGAAGAGAAATAAGCAAATGGAACTGATTGATTGAAGTATTTCCCCACTGTGGATTTAGCGGCCAAATGCTGATCTCATTTGCACCTCATAACTCTGGGTTAGATGAGATTTACCCTAGCAACCTGAGCCACCCCAGACCCGTGTTCCACCCTACTGTGCATCAGAACCAGTGACCAGCTCCTCCACAAGAAGATTTTCGGACCTTAGAAGAGCAGCACTGATGCTTTGCTGTTTGGTTTTAGGGATAGGGCACTAGACCGAAGGGACCTAGCACACTGTCAGGTTTCCTGCAGCCGTGAGCAATGCTGTGCTAGAAGCATTGGGCAAAAAGGTCTCCAGAGCTTGGATGTCACCTGCCACCAAAAACTTCTTGGTACAAATCTAGGACACAGTATATTGTGCCACAGGAAGAGACCAGAGAGACAAAGGGACTCCACACTAGCTTTTGATAGAGTGTTGATACTTCATTTTTTGAAGTGCCTCATCAGGTAACTACAAAATCCCATCCATGACATTTCATTTCAAGAACAGCAGGTTTTGTGTACTGGTACTGTCTTTGCTGCAGAAAGCAGGAGCAAGAACAAGCATTTCTCAGGCAACTCTCCTTCCTGCTTAAACACAGGAGACTCCCATGTCTGTCCTTTTTCACCTCAAGATAGCAGAGCTTCATACACCAGTCATATTCTCTTTACAGCCTCTTCAAAGCAATCATTGTCATAGAATCATAGAATGGAAGGAACCTTAAAGATCATCTATCTTACCCTCACAATAAAGAATTTCCTCCTAATACTTACAATCCTTTAGCTTAAAGCCGTTCCCCTTGTCCTATCCCTGCATGCCTTTGTAAAACGACCCTCCCCAGCTCTCTTATAGCCCCTTTAGGCACTGGAATGGGCTCTAAGGTCTCCCCAGAGTCTTGTTTCTCCAGGCTGAACAGCCCCAAATCTCTCAGCCTGCCTTCATAGAAGAGGTGCTCCAGTCCTCCGAGCATCTTCTTGTCCTACAATCCTTCAGTGACTCTTTAGGGGACCTTGCCCTACCCTTGAACATTGTTACTTTCCATCAGAACATTTTCAGCTCTTTATATTGTGTTGGTTATCTTGACAAGACTTTCAACTGCCTGTTCTTTCTAGGTAGAGCAGGAGGAGGGTATTGAGAGACAGCAGGTCATTCTGTCCTCTACCAATCATCATCTTAAGGGACATTTATTCCAGTGCTGGCCACGGCTTGGTCCTGCCTTTTCATTAGCAGCTTTATGGAAGGACTAGACCATTATGTGATACTAAGTGAAATGTAATTGTGGAGCCAAAGAAAGCCTTCCTGATGACCTCTTTGGTTAGTCTCAGTACCAGTGTTTGCAGTACAACCCTTAGGACCTTGCAGAAAGGATGTTGTTTCTCTGGTATACCAAAAATAAAAAGCAAAAATGCAGCTAAAAGAACTGTAGGCAGAATCTTGTTCAGAGGCAGGGGCCTCAGGAACAGAATGGGGGTGATGCACACCTCCCTTGTCTATAACCCCCGTCTGGCTCCACGTACACTGTAGTGTCTCTCCCAAAACTGTGGTGTAACTAAATGACTGTACAGTAGATAATTGCCTTCTCTGCTTAGCTTTGCTGGCATGCCATAACAAATATTTGTACAGCACATTTGATATCAGACTAGGCTTCTTTACAGTGAAAAAAAAAAAAAAAAAAAACCTTGGGTGGAGCTTATTGTGGAAAAGAAAAAGTGAAAAGTTAAATATCGCTACTGAAGTAGTACCATAAACCTCCTTGGAGTAAAGTTCCTGTACTCCAAGTTTCTCCAGGAGCCACGTACCCTGTCATCTTATATCCCCATCACACACTACAAAATATTCTCCAGGGCAAGGAGACAGCTGTTTGTGGTGCATGAAGAAACAGGCAGTCCAGCTGGGAAATAAAATTCCCATGACATCCTTTCAATATTTCTAAATAAAATGTTATTTCCAGTTATCTGCCTTAATAAGGGGGAGTAAAGGACAAAGTACGGACTTTTCTCAGAAAGTTTAACTTCACTGAAAGTTCAGTTTGCTGTTCAAAGCAATGTCAGAGGATATTTTCAGCCGTATCTAACAGGTTTCTTAAGACTCATAGCAGTGTGTGTGGAGGGCACTTTGGTCCACAGGAGTGGAGGAGTACAGCAGGGGTTTGGGGAGGTTTGGGGAGGAGTTGCTGTCAAGAAAGAGAAACAGCCCTGCAAACTGTGGTGTCTACTGAAATAACCTTAATGGGAATTTTTCTTTTGTGCTAAGAAAGTCTCACTGGGAAAATTAAACCTCACTTCCTCTTAAGGAGGAACAGGCCAGAACAAAACCTGACTATACTTGGGTATGGTGCACATTTGGTTAAAATAACAGAGAATATTGCTTAGGGCCCCACTCACACTTACTGTGTAGTAACCTCATTGCTGCACATGAGTCTTGCTGCAGGAACTGCATCTGTGCACGTGCACACACTTCTCCCTCTCCCCCAGTGCAAGGAACACACAGGTGGATTGAATGTTCTGTCACTGGGAATGCTGCAATGATAGTTGACAAGATGCTGAAGACTTTCATTTCCTATTGAGCCTGGTGAGAAGGGAGGGGAATCAGAATCTCCTCTGAGGCCGTTTTGCCATGGTATCTTGTTCAAAAGGGTTGTTTGTACCATTATGGAATAAGTAGGTCACAGATAACCCTTACCAG
Organism: Acanthisitta chloris; assembly: GCF_000695815.1. Classification (NCBI taxonomy): domain Eukaryota; kingdom Metazoa; phylum Chordata; class Aves; order Passeriformes; family Acanthisittidae; genus Acanthisitta; species Acanthisitta chloris. The sequence goes on from NW_008682402.1 coordinate 32,771, forward strand.
TGTTCTAGTCTACCTGCTTTGCTACTGATGTGGATTAGCACAAAACAAAGTAATGTTATTCTTTCTCACATAAGGATGCAAATTACCTTCTCATGTTTAATTCCATCACATGAAAAAGGGACAACTGAGCTGCTCACATCTCCATTTGATTTACTTCTCTACATTTTTTGCTTGGTTACTAGGACTTCCCTTCATTCCTTTTGTATCAGCACTGAGGCAGGATCTTGTTAGGTTGCCTCTTTGTACTTAAGAAATCAAATCTGCCCCCCCTGCTGGCACTGAAAAACCCAGGGGAAAGAAGAACACTTTCTGACCTCCAAAGTATTTTCTGCATTAAGCAGATCCTTTCTTTTTCACCACAAACTACAGAACAAAGCTAGCAGTGATCGGTCTCTATGAAGTCAAGATATATTAGGAACCAATGCAACTTCAGCATTCAATGTGCCATTACTCCAGAGACAAATTCCCTCCCATTTACCTTCCCAGTTTTGTTTCTCATTTCTGTGGCCACACTGTTCCCCCTCTACACTTATGCCATTGCTGAGGAGGGAAAGCATCAAGGTCCAAGCTGATAAACAGCAGATGAATTCCACCACTGTACTCAGCAGCTCTTTCTGTACTTTAATTGACTTCCTAGGTCAATGAGGACTTCATAGGCCAGTTTTTCTTTATCTTGAGAGTAACAGCACATATGGAATGGAGACATTTATATCCAGCTCCAGGAATGGCATGATAACTATATTTATCTTTCCAGGCAATTGTGCCAGACTCATCACCATGGTACCTGCAGTGTACTGACTGTTAGCTACAACCTTTTGCTACAGAAGCCATTTGGAAGGTCTCAGCCCACTGCTGGGAGCCAGGAAGTGCAAGGGACCATTGATGCAGCTCTTGAGTTATTTGGGGAGGAGGGTAAATGTTAAGTCTTGTTAATCATTTCTTACTGTTTGCATCGTAGTTCACTCTGGTATGCTAAGTGCCTGAGCTCTCCTTGCAGGCTGAGGGTTTGTGGATTATTAATCACCCCTACTTTCAAATATATAAATCATGATAACAGTAAAGGCAAAGGAGGAGAAGCAGCAATCTTCTGTTAACCCTTCCAGCCCAGAGGATGCTGTCTGTCCTGACCTGATCTCACCACAAGTCCTGGATTGTCCCTGTGCCTCTCCAAGAGAAAGGTCCCCTGTATTTTTAAAGTACTCCTCAAACCTATTCAGGCAGTATTCTCACACCCACCAACTCTGGGGTCGTAGGCCAGGCCCAGAAGATGACAGGTTCCTATAAGGACAGAAAGCAGTTGGCTGGACATTATACCCCACTTCCTTGTATGAGAGCCTGGAACAAAATTACACGGTGCTGCTGCAGACAAAAATAATGTTGGGGAGAGAGAGAAGACACATTGGGCATTGAGAAAAACACTGGGAAAATAAGTTTGCTGGGATGCTTAGATCCATAGAAACCATGCTAGTTTAACAAAACTTCACAGATAGCTTGATGCTTATACAATTCTCAGATTGAAAAAGTAAATAAATAAGAAAATTCCCTCCTTTGCTCGTCCTGAATTATTTTACCTTTTGCCTAAGCTAAAACAGTATTTCTGAACTGGAGCAGACCTTCCTCAGCTGGCCTAAATATTATATCCAATAAATACTTATTGGGGTAAGGCTGCATCCAAGCCAAGCCCACAGACTAGACAGCCTTCTAGTTTACAGGAAATCTTTCAAACTGTGCAGACCTTCATCAGTGCCAGAAATCTATGTTGACTCCTGTCCCAGCTAATGAAGCTCTCAAAAGCCAGAGGAAACCACTGCTCAGGCTGGACTCTCTTTCAAAGCTGCATCAAGATCTGTAATCCAGGAATCACATCTTCAGTCAAGCTCCAGACAGTGCAGAACCACACCACATAATGTATCACTACACTCCTCCATCTCATCATACCTAGGAAACTGTTTGAGTTCATTCTAAATAAACTTGCTGTAAACAAATAGGCTCAAAAACCAGGGTTATTTTCAAAATGTTCATGTTTTAAAATAACACTTTACAAAACACTGTTATTTCAGCTTAGGAACAAGAAAGGAATGGTCAGGGGAGGGTTTTGTAAGGAAAAATGTTTCAAAAAGATTAAGATGCACTACTGGGAGAAAAAAAAGAGATATTTTATGACTGGAAAGATAAAATTTGCAAACCAATATCACTTAAAGTGACTTAACTCAAGACAGTAGCATGGGCTGATGACAGCAAGATTCATCTCAAGTGATGCATCTCAGGACAACAATGCCAGCCCTGATTTCTCCCCACTGCACTTCTGGGGAATCCCTGACAGCCAAGAAAGAGGATGATGCTTGCTTCAGTTCCAGGACCAGCTTCTGCATGCAAGACAAATGGAGCTGGCTATACCAACAGGCTACATCTACAGCAAAGCTTTAACACCTATACAATATTTTCTTTCATCTCTCCTTCCCCAAATTCATGTATAGACATGAGGTCTCTCACGCCAAGCATCCTGGGCTGCTCTGGGGAGAGGAGAAGATGCTGCTGCTTAGAGCAGAAGACAGCTATTCCAGCAAAAAAATCCAGAGTACATATGCTGGTAGTATTTCATCCAATAGTTTGGCCACTTTAAATATAGCACAGAATTACAAATTGTTGCTAATTGTCGTGACTTGTGTGCATGTTTTATGCTATAGCACAGATTAATACTTGGTTTTTTTTCTGTTGTGCTACAATTTTTATAGCTAATAACAGTAAATCTGCTTTTTATGTCACTAGTCAGCCATAATGCTCTAAAGGCCTTGCAGCAAAGCAAAGCAGATGAAATCCTAATTACAGTGATGATGAGTGAGAGCTGTAGTCTCAGCATTGGTTTGATTTCATTGGTTTGATTTCAGGTTGAGCTGTGTCCTAACTAGGCATATTTATAAGAGACCACAGAAGGCTGGTTTGTAAGCATACACAGCCAGATTCTCATGTAAATCAGCACAGTCCTGTTCCAATCCCCTGGGCTCCAGCCCTGAGGAAAGGGTTGATGTCAGTGGAGCTACCTCATTTTACAGCAGCAGAGCCCATTACATTGAAGAGTCTGCAGCACCAGAGTGGATCTTAAATATTGAAGGTTTTATCCTGCAGTGGGCTAAAAGGATTCACATGTCCTTGGAGCAGCAGGCATTTAGTGCATCTCTGGAGAAACCCAGTCCTCTGCATAGTCATTTTCTGTTATCATCTGAGCAAGGCTATGTCACAGTGGGTAAAACTCACCCCTGTGAACACAGTCTGCATGGAGCACACCTTGGTTCGATGCTCACTTCAGCCTTTGAAGCGAATACGTATGAATTTATACAAGGGGAAAACTCCATCCTCTCTAAATTATCCTTTGTATGGCCCTGGAGCTAAAACCCTCCTATGCACAGAAGTGAATCGTGAACACGCATTCAAAATCTCTGCAGATGTGATAGGGTCAGTGCAATACCTCTGCTCAAATTTAGATTGACAACTACAGAGAGCAGCTGGAGCATTTCTGCAAGGAAAAAATGCATCTGATTCCCCTCCCTGATAAGACCACATAGGTCTAGCATGAAGCATCTAGAATACCAGCAGTGCATCAAGAGCTATAATAATCAATCTTATCTGCATAATTTATTCAGATATTTATAAAAAGCCAATAAAGTTGAGAAACTTGTAAGCATGTGAAACAGGAACAAAAAGGTGTGAAGATGGTTAAGTAAATGTAAGCTGTTACAAAGCTTTCCAACTTAGCTTTGATTAACCCACAGCCAGGTTCAGCCCTTTGTGTCCTGATTTGAGAGTGAGGGCAAGCAGTGGCATTGAGATCCCACCCAGGACAGCATGGGATGGTGGAAAACCAACACAGGTCCTCAGGAATGGGTTGGTGTTGGCATGGGAATCATCATGGCCCGTGGAGCCACACAGGGACTGTTGGCTAGCCTAGATGCAGCTGATAGCAATTTTTCACATGGACAAGCTCTCAACTCTCCAGGCAGAGGAAAGTGGCTATCCCAAGAGCTGCCTTGGGGAACCTGCTCTGAGATATAAACAAAGCCACTCTCTAAGTAATTATGCCAGGAAGAAGTCGGCTTGATCTCAGAAGAAGGTGGATTTTTCTGAACACAAAAAATACTCCAGAATACCTGTAGAGCTCAAGCAATCAGTCTGCCTAGACAAACAAGCCATTCATGATTCGGCTTGAGTCATCTTGAATCACAGAATCACAGAATTGTTTAGGTTGAAAAAGGCCTCAAAAAGTTCAACTGTTAACCCAGCAGTGCCAAGGCCACCCCTAAACCATGTTCCCTGGTGCTACATCTGCACATCTTTTAAATTCCTCCTGGGATGGTGACTCCATCACTTCTCTGGGCAGCCTGTCCCAGTGCTTGACAACTCATGCTTTTGGCCTGAGAATGACTTCTCCTGGAGGGAAAAAATGAACAGGAAGGGTTTGTGGCCTGGGTGAAGCTCAAGTTCTATCTCCTATACTGTCTTCATACAGTGAACCTCTCCAGATCTCTTCTGAAATGCTCTTACAGGCAGAGGGGGGAAATATAGCTTTTGCCTTCATGTAATGAGCAGATATTGGCCCATTTTGCTTTTCATCTTTTTCTTAGATGCCAGCTCTTATTTTTTCTAGTCTACCTAAGAGTAAATATTGCCAGGAGCAATACTCTTCTTAGAAGAGCTCCTGAAGCATTTCTCCTGTTTTCTAAGATCATTTGAATTAGACCAAGACAGCCACCCTGTAGTCATATAAGCCATATATTGAGCATACTCATTTGATTATCATTACTATGGTTTCCTGGACTAACGTTTAAATGGGAAAAGACATTCAAAATGAACCAATATTAGCAACACTTATTGTGCTGAAAACTTGGAGTACTGCAATATGAGATGGAGGAAAAAAAAATCCTAAGTGTTTCATGTAAATTGTAAGAAAGTAAGAAGAAAAAAACAATACCAGAAATACTATGGAATCCACCAATTGGATATTGCTTTATGGGCAAGTTCTGAGGCAGAAAGCAGTAGTAACTTATATTTTCCACAATGAAATTGGAAATGCACTTATGGTATAGGGGATTACGACTTTGTGAAATATTACAGTTTTCTTTATTTGCTTTTGCAGGTAGTTAAATTTTAGCGCTACTTACATTCCACCTCATCCCCAAATTTAAAAGGCAATAAATTGCTTTACTGTTTTCAATTTCTTTTCCTTCAAGAGATGTAAATTGATTGCCTGAATCCCTCTGCACACTTTATTCTGGTGAATAGGGGAGAATAATTTACAAGGCCATTGGCCCCATCCAATCCCCCTTTAATTCCAGGTCTCCTTTCACAGAGGTCACCAGTCCAACACTTCACATCCAGCAAGACAGCAGAGAGCAGAAGCCCTCACAGCTCCACATCAGTGCAGCCCTGCAGCCTGGGTGACTGGGATGGGCACAGAGTCTGTTGTGCCTTTGAGCTCAGTGATACAGAAAATACAGCGGGACCCAGAGGAACATGGGGATAAAGATGCTTCTCAGAAACTCTTGGGATGTGCCTGAAAAGCAGTTCTTGGGCTAGTGATCACTTGTCCATAAACCAAACATATTGGTTTCCAAACTTCTTGCCTGGCTGAGTGGCAAATCAACTACAGAACAGGCATAAAGTAACCTGACCAGCTCAAAAGCCAGATGTTGCAAACTGGCACAGTTCAGCAAAGCGAAGGCTTGGGTTCAGGACATGACCACTTCAGGCTCCATCCTCAAGAGCAGTAGCCTCTAGCAAACCTTGCTGCAGTGTTTTGAGGTGCTGTCACAGGTCTGCAATGCTTCTCTACAAGACCACACACCTGGCACAGATCTACCCCGTCTGTTTCCCTGTGTCAGCTCAACCCATAGTCTAAACTGCCATAGAATCATTAAGGCTGGAAAAGATCATCATGTCCAACCTTTGACCGAACACCACCATCGCCACTGAACTATATCACAAAGTGCCGCATCTACCTCTTTCTTGACCACTTCCAGCGATGGTGACTGCTGTGAAGGCAGGTCTGCACAAACCACCTGCTTGGCTGGCTGAGGCAGACACCACAGCAGCAGCAGAGGAGGAGGAGAGGTGCAGCATGATCACCCAAGCCCATCTCACCTACGTTATTTGTAGTAAACTTAGGCTCTGGTCACAGTGAGCAACAGGCGCATAGAATCAGTGGTGCCACCCTTCCCCAGACATGCTCCTTGCCACCAGCACGAGCTGCCAGGCACCTTTGGGCTCAGCAGACCTCACTGCTGAATGGCATGGCTCATCAGGACCACATGCCCGCCCTGGTCCTCTTCCTGCTCCCACACTGGCCACATGTTTGGAGAAACAAACCTGTGTGAAAATCTGTATCTAAAATAAGCTTTCAGTCATGCACACTCAGTAATTTGCCTCCACAGAGATGAGAGCAGAAGTTTGTCTCAGGGAGTTTTTTGAGTGGGAAGGTTCAGGCTTTTGTCTGCCCCCAGCACAGTGGGGATCCAAGCCATGGCTGGAGCATTACTAAAAGTACTATTCTTATAAAGATCAAAGCATGAAGCTTCTGTAAATGCAGTTCCAACTAGAATAATTCCTTAGCAGGCCAATAGCACAATCTGTACCATTTGATTCTGACCTTCAGAAAAGAAACATATAGCAGCATGGGGAGTGATGAGCAGGACAAATCACCCCAGGGTGGGTACCCTCTCCTACGTGGCTGGATTTTTCCAAGAATAATGATCATTCCCTAAGCAAAGCCTCATTGCCATTCATTACACACATGCCATACAGCCTCATCAGCCATCCCACGTGCAGAGCACAGTGCAAACGTGCTCACTGTCAAGTGACAGGAAGAAAAATGCCATCCCCAGGCCAGTGCCTGCTGCAGCAGATTTGCAAAATGGAAACATGCAAAGCCTTAAAGGGTGAGGGTCTGGCATTGTGGCTAATCCTGTAAATAACTTGCACGCCTCAAAAGGAGAGAGACTGAGATAAGCCTGACAACCTGAGAGCTGAGGCTGACACGCACGAGCAGCAGGGGTGAGTGGCTGAGCAGTGCTGACCAGCTTAAAGCACGTCCTCCCCAGGCCCTCACTGCCCACTCTCTCTGCTGCTCGTGGAACACAGTGGCTCTCCTGGCTTCCTTGTATAGAAAGCTCCCTAAAAGGTAAAGGAAGCTGCAAGAGGAGCATTTGGCAAAATACAGCTGCTTGACAATGTTCCCCGCAGGGATCCCATCCCCACCCTCATCTGATGCCTAGTGACAGCCCATCAAACCTTCCCCCTTTATTAAATTCAAGTGTGAACAAAATTAGTAAAGAAATATAGGGTTTAATTAATGTTTGCTTTCGCCATAAATGAAAGAGAACTTTCATTTTTTTACTGTATTTTACTAATCAGAGTCATTCAATATCTTGGATGCTAGTAAATTAATTCTAAACTAATGAAGTTAAAGGAGGTCATTTGTTAGAGAAAACTGATTACATATCGAGATCTCCCGGGGACCCAAATGAGAAAATCACTATAATGAAAAAATATTTTAAATGATGCAGGTCAACCAAGTAGATCATTAAGGATGCAGGGGGGATGGAAATATTAATGACACCACGATAGGGAAATGCCAAAAGGGAAGTGGGCTGACATAAGTAAGCAGAAAGGCATTTACAGGGCTAACTTGGTTCTTTTTCCCCTTTCAGTAATTGAAACACATGAATTTCATTGCTTGCCTCAAATTGGTCACCTGTGTCCAGATATTTCAATGACAGTACAACAGCAACACACTAATGTGCATTATGCACATCAATCTTTTTGTGTGGCACATAAACCTTTTTAGTAGTATAAATCACAGTGGCACCTAAGGACCCAAGCTGAAATATGGGCTGCATTGTATGAGACATGGGAAAAACTATGCAAGGGGAAAGGAGGGAACCCTGCTTCTCAGAGGTTTAATTTCAACAAGCAAGCAGCACTCCAGGAACGGAAGCACAGCAAGCCAAGCTAGTGCTTGAACACTGTGAGCTGAAACAGTGGGAGCAGTGTAGCCTGGGTGAACAAGAAATACTCCAGGGGCTGAAGCTATGGTCTGTCTAGCCCAGAAATTCCACTTCTCTGGACCAGGGCTGTGGGAGATGCTGTTCAGGGAGCACATGTGAGCCTGGCCACTCTCTGCTCCTCCAGCACCTGTAATGACTGCAATAGGGACATAGAAACACTGCTCTACCTGCACTCTCTGTAGCCACTTCAGACCTGCTGGCTGAAATTAAATGTGTTCAGTTCCATTTTAGAACCTGCTGACACCATGAGAGTCCACAAGCTCCCGGGACCACACACCCCAGAAGTTCACTGCCTACTACGAGAAACAGCAATTTCTTTCAGCTGACACTCATAGAATCAGCCTGGTTGGAACTCAAGGATCATCAAGTCCAACCCTACCGTGGTCACTAGACCATGGCACTAAGTGCCACATTTAGTCTTGTCTTGAATTGAAAAC
>NW_008682402.1:41276-48555 GCF_000695815.1 Acanthisitta chloris
ACCACCTCCCTGGGCAGCACATTCCAATGTCTGATCACTCTCCTTGTAAAAAAATCTCTTCCTAATATCCAGCCTAACCCTCCCCTGGCAGAGCTTGAGTCTGTGCCCTCTTGTCCTGCTGCTGGTTGCCTGGGAGAAGAGACCAACCCCCACCTGACTCCAACCTCCTGTCAGGGAGTTGTAGAGGGCGATAAGGTCAGAAATAGTGCAAAATTTGGTGAGAAACTGTTCTGTATTCAACTGACTCATGACTTTTACTAACTTGGATCATACCTTCCTCAACAGCAAAGCAATTCCCAACGCTTTGCTCTCAGTGTCCTTCCTGAGTTCACCCAGCAATGTGTCAGATTCTGTGGCTGCCAGAGCAATCAGCAATGGCTCTTTGCTAACCCACAAGTGCCAGTTCCAAGTCTGGCATCATGTGGGCAGGATTAAAATCATTCTTTTTCCTTATGCAACAAGTGTTCTCCTGAGAATCTCTGAAACCACGTTCATATCATCACTGTGGCTGTGACTGAGCCTAATCCTGCATGGCAAAGCACATAGCATTAGACACAGTGGGAGCATCTAGGTAGCATCCATAGTCAGGTTTACTGAGTTTTACTGAGCCAGTTTAGAGGGATTCAGGAAAAAAAAATAAAATCAAAGGGGTTATTAAAGGTAGAAACCAAACCAGGCAGAAGGTGTGAGCAATGTCAAACCATGGGGAGGGGCACGTGTAGCTAGCTAAGGAAAGTTGCACAGTATGGCTAGAAAAGGGGAAAAATAAAGAGAGAGCTCTGCTCAGTAGTCCAAGGATGGGAGGATCCTTTCAGGAATTTAGGAAAGCAGAGGGAATCAAGAGAATATTAGAGGAGAAAGGAATGTACTACTAAAGGAGAAACAAAGCAGAGCCAAGAAAATTAGCTGAAACCTTCTCTTATGAAAAGGGAAGACACATTGCTTACAAAGATTATCAGAAAGTGATTTATTCAAAGGAAAGAAGCATCAAAAGTGATCCTAGATCCACTAAATCCACTTTTCAGGATTTCTTCACCAAATTAGGCATAGAGAAATATCCTAGTCTTACAGAGCAGATACATACTATTTAAATTAGTACATCAGGCAGTTCTATCACAAAGAGATGTAATTAGATTTGAGAAGCCAATACCTCAAGCAGAGCCTGAAAGGGTGATCAACAGTTTAGGGCTTGGAAAACTCCCAGAGCTGCAAGCCAAATTCTTCAGAGCATTTAAACAGAAACTCATCCCCTCACTAAATGAAGCATTTGCTGATATTCCAGGAAAGGCTAGGATGAAGCTACCGCACTAATCCTACACAGAATAAAGGCAAAGCCATTAATTGAGGGTTCTCACAGCTTATTTCTCTTTTAAATATGTGTATTAAAGCCAGTGCTAAAAGGCAGATGACAAGAGGGAGATTGCTTTTTATCACAGTAAGCATTTCTGACCTTTTAGTTACCAGCTGCAGTTGCAGACTAATTCCAGCAACCCATAGTAGCAACTGATTTGTGTTCATTAAAACTGTTGCAGAACCAAGAACTAACCCTGATGTTTTACAGTGTGAAGACAACATTAGACTGAGTTAAGTAACTATATCAGTTCGTATTATGATGATGGTTTGGCTCCAATGTAAGTATGCCTCATATTAAACTGAAAACTAGAATTCCTGTAAGAAGTTCATTAAATAAGTATTCCTCAGGGATGGAATTAGCCACAACTGTTTGTGTCTTTTTAACTGGTCTTTCAATCACAGTTTTCTGCCAACTTCAAATGAGAAACCCAAACACCTACAAATCAAACAGCATAAGACCCAACTTCCACTGCATGTATATCTCCATTTATGTCCATTATATTGAAATATGATGAAATTAGGTATTAATTTTAAAAATCTGGAGTTCCCAACTATCTGACACCAAAAGAATCTTTGCAAGTGTGTGTAATACCCAGTAGGAAGGGCTGGCATAGTCAACTGAAGATGTTAGTCTGGTGCAAGCAAACAACAGGAAAAGAAAAGGGCAGTGCTACCCATCTTAAAGGTAACAGATTATTGACACAGTAGAGGGGGTAGGGAGAAGCTCTCATTCCTGTGGGAAAGCAGAAGGCTGGTTTAAATTAATACTACACCCAGAAATGTAACTCTCACCTTCCCAGAACCTGAGAATTAACTTCTGCCATATCCCACTGGTGTTGTGTGAATGCTGCCCATGAGATTACCGTCCCACAAACAGTGTGAAGAAAACCCCATCAGCCTGAAAGAAATCTGCAATATATTTGCTCTCACCCCAGCAGAATTAGTATGTCCAGAAGTATCAGAGTGATATATTTCTCACTCCACCACTCTTATGTGGAGGACGACATTTATAAAACAGCTAATTACAGTTCAAATCATAAGTAAGCACTGAAGCTGAGTTCCATTTTATTTAGATGCATAAATTTCCCTCACCTATAAAACTCAGAGCAGATGTACAGTGGCTGCACATGGCTGATGCTATCATTCAACTTGCTTGAACCAGATAGAAAATGAACGATGGTTTCTCACACGTGGTGTGCACATTTTGAAGGCAATATATTCTCCATGCAATGCAGCACAATAATTTCTCCGTTCCCAATCATGAAAAAAACATATATTTTACATGTATAGATATATGTAAATGTATGTATATAGATATTTAGTTTAGAGCATAGATAGGCCTAAGTTCCAATGGTGCAAAATAAAACATTTGTGCTCCTGTGATAGGTGTTCTTCACAGTTTGATATCATATCCCAAATTTCTTAAGATGCCTACACCTTTTGGCACAGAAGTCCTTGGAATGTACAAATTCCAATATTTCGGCATGCCCCAAGTGATGCCTGTGAAAATGAGTTCTGGTTGCTGATGGAAATTCAGGCTGCACAACTCCAGATGTGCACATGCTCAAAGTGGAAGAGAACATCTGTGGAAACTGCTCTGATGATTATAGCTTGACAAAAGGGTGGAATTTATCACCAGTAAAGCACAGGCATTAAAATAATGATTATTTTTACTCATTGTTGGCCAAAAAACCCAATGGATCCATTACTAATATTTAGCAAAATTATGAGCTCAATAATAAAAGGAAATTATAACCAACAAGGGTGTTTCTGAGGAAGCCAAGTGACTCTTCCTATTGAGGAATTCCTCGTTGCCATTTAACACAAGATCTTCTTGCAAAGTTTATTTCTCATTTCTAAGGCAAGAATGAAGTTCAAGAGATTTATTATTAAGACACAGCCAATAAATTCCTTCTTTTATTTTCCATTCAAGCATGCTTACAGGGTTTCAGCCCCACTGACTGCTGGCAGCAGATCTTTATTCTCAGTACCTACTACTACAGTGCAGTAGAATTCAAGTGAGTTGAAGCACTGTTTCAAAGTAAACATTCCTTCCTCATGTCCAAACATTGCATGACATAGTACAGTGAGAGGCTAAAGCAAGACTGGTAGAAAACTAACCCAGATTCTAACCACTGTTTCCTACAGCTGTTACCAGCAGCATGGTAACACAAGCTTGGGGTTTTGCACTGCCTGAAAACATTGCAATCTCCTGGCTGTGAAAGAAGAGTGTGGCTCAAGCTGAAGCAATTGACTTCACACCAGTCTAACCTCGGTGTAATTAGAAGTTTGCTGCCAAATAGAAATCATAAGCTTTGTCTGAAATCTCAATGCAAATCTCTGTGTGTGTCTATATGTGTTGAATTATAAATTTCGGAAACCCATAGCAACATCTAGGATAACATGCTGCTATTATTATACACAAGAAGCTCTAAAGTCACTTTTAATCAAAAGAGGTCCTTTTAAATCTATACCTGGTTTTAGTGACATTAGTGTTAATGCAGCTGATGAAATATTAAGCATGCAATTACTGTACATGCTCTATAAATGGCTTTCCTGACATTCAGGCTACATAGAAGGCTGTGTCAAGATGAGAAGGAAGATCTTTTTCTCTCAAGTATCTTTTTCCCAGAGAGAGATTCAAGATCAGGTTGAAAGCATCCCACTCAAAGGATGAGAGCCCCAAAAAAATGCTGCATTCAATACAAAAAAAAAGCCCCAACAAACCAGACTGGAGGACAGAAACCAACAGAACTCCCAATTGCTGTCCTGCAAGAAGGTGAGGCAGCCAGGCTCTGGCTCCACTCCTGAGGTTTCTATCTGGTACTTGTTGAGTCACTCACAAAAGGAAGGGAGAGAGAGGCAATCTTCTTAAGAAAGCTTGTTACAGCCTTGCAAGCACAAGGCACATACAAAAAACTGCAGGAGAAAGGTCACTTTGTGCTCGTTTTTCTAGGGAAACAGCATTCAGAAATGAGAGACAGCCACAGGCTAATCCCAGACACAGTTCATGCTCTACACAGAGTGAAAAGGGAGGTTCATTTTGCAGGCATCCTATTGCCACCCCACTTTTGGAATTGCAGCCTTAACCAATATTGATTGATAGTGTCTAATGGTCTGATATGGATGTGCTAGTGTAATTGTATCTCCACAGGCAGGTGTCAAAAATGCACTGACATGAACATTTGGAGAGCTCTAGTATCTGCCTGTCAAGTCCACAAGGCTCCTAGTAAAAGACAATATAACCAAAATTCCTCACTGCAATCAGCAGTCACTCCAGCATGTGCACCAATATCACTAACCATTACTGGCACAAATAGGTAGAAGCCTTACAAAAACAGTTTCACTGCAGGACATTTATAACCCTTTGTGATTAGCCCATTAGAAACCTGTCACATCATTGCTGATTGCTGTGGTTATGGGCAATCTGCTCATTATTGAAACAATGTGCACAAGAACAGGAAAAAAAGTAGGTCTTCTTACTGTCACAGGGACAAATGTTGTAGCTTCTTCACATACAGCATCCTTCCCCTTGAACACCATCAACAGCTGCTGCAAACTGAGGGAGAAGGCTCCTATTCTAGGGCACTGCTGTCTGATGTCCCCATGATTCTTTCCCAATGAAATAAAACTGGCTGCCAGATTGGGGAATCCTTTCATTTCAATACTCATCTTTACTAGTTTCAGAGTTGTGCCAAAAATCCTCATTCTTCCTGGACCTGAAGCTCCTTCTTACATTCCTGGCTCCTGTAGCACAATTTTCTTTCAAAAAGAACATCATCAGTCCCCTTTTATTATACAGAAGCCTTTTCAGGAAAAGGCATAGCTGGAAGGATCCCAACAGCTGGTATTTATCCAGGAGACTGATAATTGTATGCAACATGGGCCTCAAAAAGTTATTAGTGCAGTAGAGACAGCTCCTGCTTTATAAAGATGTGATATATAGGAGGTCAGGCTAAATACAACAATCCCTTCTGGACTTAAACACTATGAATCTATGAAAAGATCATTTGTTTTATTCAGTGTCTCATAACTAAATGATTATGCTCCCCCTTCCTCCTAGCACATCACTACTGGTGACAGATGCACAAAATAATACTGCTTCAGACAGAATGAAAGATAATACACTCAAAAGGGGAAAAAAAACTAATCCACAGTATTTCGATATTACTACCAGGAGGCACAAAGATATTACTCTTTTTGGTCTTGTATTGGGCAGCAACATCTGCATCAAAACAGATGCATTTTCAAAATAGCAATAAAAAATTACCCAGCTGATACAGCATCTGATATATTACTGGGATATTGCATTATTTTCATGCAGCTGGAGTTCTGCTTTCAGTATCCTGGTCCTCTGGATCTGGAAAAAAAAGTTCTTTGTTCCCTTACGAGCTTGGATCTGGGATATTGGACAATAATCTAAATATTTCAACTGCTATTCAGGTTGTTAATCAATGCTACTAAACAGTATTTTTGGACATATTCCAACTTGAAATAAAATACTTTGTGCTGTAATGGAAGAATTACTGCTATTAAAGGATTTAATCCTAAATACCCTGCAGCTCATTTCTTTATACATCAAGCAGGGTCCGAAGGGCTGCTATTTTTATCAGGGTTGTATTTTACAGATGACCATGAAGTGCAGATTACAGGATTGGTTCCCACCAGGTTTCCCCACTGCACAAAGGTAGAGCTTTGCAGAACCAGCAAAGCTAGACAGGTCTCAGATGAAAGTACTGCAGGGTTAAATATCATTACCATAGTTTCATTCTGGTCTTTCTGATTAGCCTTTTCATGGTAGCAACGTTCCATGTTGCTAGGATGGATTCACCAGGAACCCGAGGAAAGGTCTGTCACAGCAGACACAGAGGATGGGGATGAATATCTGCACTTGGTGACACACAGCCTTCATGTGTGAGAGGCTCTGCAGAACCTACTGCCCCACAGGACACAGAGTAACCCCAGGGAAGGGAGAACATGAGGAGTTCAGCTGGTGGGATGATGCTAGAGACATGCCAAGGACAGAGGTGACACCGTGTCAGCAGATACAGGCAAACCACACACCCATCAGAACAGGAGCTAGAAAACAGAGCTGGGACTTTTTTTGGCAACATCCTGGAGGGAAGTATAGCCACAAATGGATCATGTGAAAATCGAAGCTGAGCAGAGAGGAAGGATTTTACTTGAGAGAGCTGTCCACAGCAGAAGGCAGGGCTATTCACAGCCCATGTGCATCTTGCTGGCTGCCCAGGATAATCACAAGAGAGGGAACACCGGATGCTAGGAATGGTGAACGTAGTGGTTCGAAAACATTTGCAAGCATCGCCTTCAGTCTCACTAGGATATAATTGTTGCAGTTCAAAGCTGCAAAATACATTGGAATGAAAGTGAAAGGGAGGAAAAATTATATTCACAAAGCTATCTAAGGATTCAGGTAAGAACTATTGGCCTGCATAGAGAATAGATACCAGAAAGCAGAAAGAAATTATGGGGAAAAGAAAGCACTGGATGGGTGGCAGGAAATAATCAAAAAGGATTGGGAGACACGAGTCTGGTTTTATGAAGTGAGCACTGGGGGATACAAGAACAAGCCCAGAGAAAGCCATTGTTGAATATAAAAGAGTAGAGAATGATGGACTGAAGAAGAATCCTGATGGATGCAAAAGAAAAAAAAGTCCTCAGATGTTACTTCAGAAAGGAGATATACAGCTGAAAGCAGGTGAACATGAACTACTACCGAGGAGAGGATGGGATTAGTTCTGAATTCTTCAGCAAACTGCATTTTTAAGGTAGCAGTGAAACACTTGACTGTAAACAATTTGGCTCACAAGCAGGACACTAACAGGCTTATGCTTACAGTGACATTTTTCAGGGCATCTCCCTTTGATTCAGGCTTGTTAGATCCTCTTCGAAGCAGCAGGGATGA
>NW_008682402.1:48585-89276 GCF_000695815.1 Acanthisitta chloris
GCTCACCCTGCTCTGCTCCAGCTAAGGAACAGCAGACCAATGACAGTGCTCCCCAAGAAGCCTAATTTGCACTGGGGACACTGGAGACAGGTCGGGTTTGTTGAATTGGCCTCTGAAGAAAAGACATTGGTTAGGGACCTGCAGAATGCAGTGGTGACAAATTAAAAGGGAATAATTCTAAATGGCTTTTTCAAAGAGAATGGACAAAAATTATCCATTAACTGAAACTGAAAAGCAGATGAGTCACTGCAGGAGATGAGTGTTTGATTTAATTCACCGTCTTTCATATTCCAGAGGTTATAGAGGTTATTTCTCTTCAGGTGAGGGGAACAGGCTTGTGCTGAAACACCACCTCATAACTCTGAAATCGTGGTTTCAAATCCTGGCTTACCTGCGTAGCTTTCCCAGAGCAGTGATCATAATTCAGCTTACTGTGTGCTTCATTTTCCACATGCAAAAATAAAACACTTGCACATCTACGTTTGCATTTCAGAGCCCTGGAAGGAGACTGGACACCAGGGGAGGGCTGGGCTCAAGAATCTGATGTCCAGATTGACAGAAAGCCAAGTGAAGGATGAGTGTAAAAAGCCACAGCCCTATTTGAGTGGGTCAGAGTCAGTGCTAATACTTTTCACCTCCATGTCAATGCCATAAAAACCTTCCTGACCAAGCCAAAGCTTTTGATTTTGGAGTACCTGACAAAGTTGAAAGAGCAGTTCAAGCAAACAAGTTGGAGGAGCAATTCCAGCACTGAAACAGGTCCAGCCATCCTCATCTGTCCCTTCCCAAACAAGTTTTGGAGAGCAACTCTTATCACCCCAATAGGGAAAGCTTGTGCCTGGTGCTAAATTCAGATCAAGTAATGGTCTGACATCAACATGAGGTTATTGCAGATCAGCTGAATCTGAACTGGCACCATCACACTGTCCACACAAGACTGATGGTGCTCTGGGATCCACTAGCAGATGTGTTACATGCAAGATATGGGAGATGAACATTCTGCTCTACACAGAGTTGAGAGATCTCAGCTGGAATATTGCAAATGGATTTGTGCATCACACTAAGAAAAATGTAGATAATTTTATATATAGTTCATAGAAGAACAACAAGAATCATAAGAAGTAAAGACAAACAACTTACAAGTCAAGTTTGAAACAACTGGGTTAATTTTCACTGTAGAGGCAGAGTCAGGCATTGCCTGACTATAAAGCAAACTGGGTATCAGTCTCTAAGTAGGTAAAAGCAGAAAATAATTGATAAAAGGACTAAATAAACATCATCCCAGGCTAGACAGACCTGTTTCTGCCATGGAGCAAGGGGAGGGACTAGGGCTTAACCTCTCAAGTGCACTCCAGGCGTAAATATAGCAACATATATCATAGGATGTGCTAGCAATTTGTTCAATAATGTGGAACATCATGAAGTAAATCTCAAAGCTATTAATACATTGAAAAAAACCCTGCCAAGACACATATACGTGTTGGGTATATGTATTAGGACATGCAGGCTCACAGCTTGATAAAACACCAAAATCAATTACACTCAAAAATATGGTTGGTCTCAGCAATTGCATTTCTTGTAAATACGTTTAAGGATTGATTCAATAATCAATCCTGGATTTGTCCAATGGAACTGCAGCCAGGAATATGCATGTTGACCACAAGGAAAGTTACTAATTCCATTCAGCTCATAATGCTTTCTAGCTTGAGGCTTGATACCTTTATAAAATTTTAGCTAGCAGAGCAGCAGATGATATTCCTACTTTCCATGCAAATGCATAATCCTTTTCTGAAGGCTACTAAGCTCTTTGCCACCAAAATCAGTGGAACTCTGGCTGTTTACATGGAATCTGTGAAAGCCTTTGAAGATGAAAAGAACTGCGCAAGTGCTAAGTGTCGCTATTTTGGCAAGGAGTCTGGGCCAGAAACACAGGCTGTTACACACAGATCCTATTGTTTCCTGACATCTTTAAATTCATCTTTATCAGCATAAAGGCAGAAACCAGCAAAACCCAGGCAGTCTGATAAAAAAGTGGGCAGAGGAAATATCATTTTCCTAGGATACTTTCTCAGGCACTTTTAGCACAAAGGTACAGTAAAACTCTACTTTGTGTCCATTACTGGTCCTTTCTTGTATCAACTCTAACTTCTTTTAATAAGTATTTTGCTTTGCTCTGATGTGGTTATTGATCAGTGACTAGGTCAGCATTTGGGGGACTCTCCATGAACATCAGTTTCTGCACATGAACAGGAGAGGGATACAGAGGTTGAGGTGAAGAGGTTGGTTGTAAAAAACCAAGGTGAGAAATAAACATATGAAGAACAGTGTTCTGAAAAACCCAGAGCACAGCAGATGAAAGAGTCCTAGAGAAGCTTCCTGGCACAAATAGAAGAGAGAATGTGCAAAGTTTTTTATGTTGGCTTGGGGGTTTTTGTGGGGTTTGGTTTTGAGCTGGGTTTGGTTTGTTGGGTTCTTTTCCTAGACAAAGGAGTCAATGTCTCAAGGTCCTGGAAAAAAACTTCAAAAGAGAAAAATGTGAAAAATGGCACTGGAAGCACATGCTCCAAGCAGGTAGGGAATCCACAGCTAAAGTGCTGTACAAATTGATTCCTCACGAATGTAAATAAATGCAGAGTAAACAATCAAAAGAAAGAAAAGCATCAAAGGGAAGGTGAACAACTACCTGCAGATAAACAGTCTGAGTTTAGTGCAGTACTCAGGAAAAATACATCAATACACCATTTTAAAACAAATCTTGGAAAAGTCTGCAGGACCCAACTGAACCTCCTCTAACAATTTCATAAAATCTGAGCAGGCTCTGACAGCATCACACAGAAAGCAAAACATGAGGAATTCTGCAAAGCTGTGACATCCCAAGAGATTGATCAAGCTGACAGAAAACATTTACAGCAAGTCATCGCGTGCGACAACAGTGGACAAGATGATGATGGAATGGTTAAGAATGACTACAGAAGTCAGACAAGGATGATGCTGTGTTCGGATTTATTTCTACTGGTGGCTGAAGCTACAAGGCTTCAGCCTAACAACAGCTTCAGTTTGAAGAGAAGAAACATGAAAAACTGAGCTGTATGTAAAGGCTGTTGGTCCATAAGTAAAACTGACCTCATGCCATGAATCAGAGAGAATGACTGAAAAAGTGGATGAAAGACCATAAAACTCAGGAATAACTGGGAATTATTGGAGGACAACTAAAAATATGGCTCTAGGTTCAGGTGTCCCAAAACCCTGCAGGCTCTTAGGGCTCCAAGTGGGCAATTGGAATCATGAAGATGCTGGAAAGAGCTGGATCAAGTTGCTACTGACTGCAAATGAATCAAGAATATTACAAGATCCATAAGGTTAAAGGAATGTTTTTTTACAAAATTCATAACTGAAGCAAATCAGCAACCTAGAATATGAGGGAAGCAAGTGAAGAAAAGTCAGTCATTGGCTGCAGAAATTGCTTCAGGTAAATGGTATTGAAGAACATAGAAGAACAAGGTCTAATGACACCAAGTGGTAGGATGTCTTACTTCATTTCCATTGATGCATTGAGTTAACAGACATGCTTCACATCCAAGTTTGTGGAGCACAGAAGTAAGCAAACCAGCCAAGCAACATCGAACTTAAGCTTTCCAATGTATCAAACAAAACACAGTGTCACAGAAATATGGATTTGAGCCAAAGCCCCCTGGAGCCAGAAATGCTCAGCTCACTCCAGCAGGTCTCTGCAAACCCCAGACCCAGGAGGAGCACAGAGGATCTGCTGTTCCGAGAGAACTGACCACATTAGGCATTCATGGATTCAGCCTATTTCCCAGAAAAACAGCCACTGTGCATTTGCAGAGTCTTTCATCATTTCCCATCTTTTATTTGATCACCTTATGTAGCAGGTCAGAATTTCAGTGAATTCCTCCAACAGCAGAAGACCAAAATATTCACTATAGACCTCTGCAATTGCTGGAAGTATGGATCTAGTTAGAATTTCTAAGATAAACTTCCTCTTGTCCATGTGTCTTTGCAGACTTCACAGAGAGCATTCAAAAGGCTCAGGAGATCTGCTTGCTGGGGAAGCAATCATCAGACAAAGGCTGCATGGTTTCCTCACCTCTCCACCACACCATGTGTTTGCAGGTTGCACAGTGTCATGGGATATAAGAGACCTAATGTCACCCTGTTTTGCCTCTCTCATAGATCCCCATCTCAAAAAGAGAGCTACCCTGGACCTACAAATCCTGATACCTAAAGAAAACAGGGGGCAGAGTAGACTTTAAAGCAAAGACTTGCTGCTATGGTGATTTTCCAAACACTGTGTGAGTCACTTAGAGGAAGTTTCTACATGCTTATGTCTTCCAGCTCAAATACTGTAATTAAATTACCTTTAGTACTGACTGGAAAAAGCTTTATTATTGCAATAGCTAGGTCTGCAGATGAATCATGTTGCCATTATACAGCACAGGTGGTTTATCACAGAAGACATCCAGTTGCCTTTTAGGACAGGTGGCATTTACTAAGAAAAAAACCCACACTTTTTAATGTCTGTGATGCAGAAGATGTAATCCCAAATGTTGTCTGATCTCAAAATATACACTGAGAAGGCAACTTTTAGAGGGGGGAGACAGACTGCAAAGCTGCTCTGACACTAATGATCAAATCCTAAGAATTTAAGCCTTTATTGCTTTACAGAAAGAGATGCAAAACCCAGCAGCCCATTACCAATACCTTTTGCAGACTGAACTAGTGTTGTTCCCAGTAAGATTTTCCTGGAGCACAAGTGAAGAATGGCCCAATGTGCCCGAACCACTGTCACAGAAAATGCCATAAGACAGAAAAAACCCCAAAGGTAACAAGCAAAATTATGCATTCCATTTTAACAAACATGTCTAGGAGAGGTTCTGAAGCAAACTCTGCTTCCATGTCATCAGCAAATGCAACAGAATTTTCTAAATAACTCAGCAACCAGCACATTGAGACCTTTTGTTATTCTGGCCAAATTAACCCAAAAGAAGTTGCTGAGTATTGAGCACTTTTAAAATTGTGGTTAAGGGAAGAGAATGCTTCTCTCACATGCCTTTAACAGAGAAAAACTACTCCATCCAGTTTTACAAAGGGCCAGGTGGGACAGTCCCTACACAGAGTAGGAGTTTTGTGGGTAGCAGCACTGGATTTGGGACTAGACAACTGAGCCCTCTATCAGTGTCAATCAGGGCTAATAAATGCTGTGGTAGGTCAAATAAGTGAGGATTTTTTCTTGTTGCTTCCCCAAAGAAGCCACAGGAAAAAAGAAAGCCCTTGCTGTTCTGATCTCTTACCCTTGTTTTCTCTCATGTAATTGCACTTCTGACTGTTCTTTTTCTGTAGAGAGCTGGTATTATCAAACCAGAGCAGGAACAAGTCATGTACAAAAAAAGTTCCTTAAAAAGGCAAAAATTAACCACCCTTGGAAAAACAATAAGAGAGGAATGTGAATAACACAGCATTTCCTGTGGCTTGTATACTTATCTCATACCATAACGATCAAGTGGCTTACTTGTCTCTACCCGTTACAAAAGGGATTCTTTGCATTTTCACGTGGTTCTGCTGTACAACCAACCGCACAGTTTTACTACTTTGTCTTAGCTATTTCAGTGCTTAGATTGTCAAATCCTCTCCCCTTCCCCCCAGTAAGTAAATTTTCCAGGCTAAAGTTCAAAGTAAATTCCAATGTGATTATACAAACACATGCATACTGTAGATTGACATCATACAATGCTATTCTTTGTTGCTGGATATTTTTTTTTAAATTTTTTGCTTTTTGCAACAACTTCGGTATGCCTGGCTTGCTTCCCTAAAATAGTAGCTTATTACACCCTACTGAATAAGATAACATTGTATTTATTCCTCTGGCAGTTTGGATTTCACAGGGGGAGAAGAAGAAGCTCATGATTTAATTCATAAAAATAGACTTACAAAAGAAAACTAAAAGCAACAGACCTTACGAATCTCCCTGTTTATTAACGCATGTGATTAGTGGAGTGGAGAGAAAGCAGGTTTATATGTTTCAGTCCATCATGGCTGTGAAATTGAACTGTAAATGGTACGTAGTGCAGTCAAGTGAAACAGACACCATGCCGGGAGTTAATGGAAATGTGGAGAGCTTTTCTTTTTAACAAAGTACTTGAGCAATTATCCCAGCACACCCACAGTGAAATGAGATAAAGTTAGTCTGTGCATTACAAAGGCTGTTAACTGCAAAATAAATTCGCTGACAGCCATTGGGAGCCTTTAGTTCCTTGTTGCTTTTTTTTTTTTTTTGCACCTAATAGCTAAAAATGACAAGCAGTGCTGGTGGGAATAAACAGCCATCGAGTTGTGGGGTGGGATGTTTGTTATGGGCGTACACTAGCTGACAGCTATTTCCTAGAGGCTGTAGGCACTACTTAGCCCAGGACACAAATAAATAGCTAAGAAAGTAGTGTGCTGCATAGTCACACTCACCTGGAACAGAGCGGGGCCTGGGAAGCCATCCAAAGCAGCCTTGTTCTGCCACTCTGGTAAGGCAGGCACTAAGTGCTTCTGACAGCCTCGCTTGACTGTCAGGGCTTTGTACTGACATTAACCTTTGGCTGTAATAGGCAAAATACATTGTGTCTTCCTCCCAGACCCACCTTTCCCTTCTGCTGCCTGTAGCACCAAGGAGTGAAGGTCGTGTTTGAGGTGTAGCCTGTTTCCATATAGCATTGAACTCCAGGGACAAACAGGATGAAGGGCAAGTCCCCCTTGACCTCTAAACCCTACCCTGGTCTGATTGTTTCATAAAGATCCTCTGCCTCCAGCCCCACCTGCTCCCCAGCAGCAGTGTGACTACACCAGCATGTCCAGTGGTAAATATTGATCTCCTGGGGCAGAGCTCACCCCGTGTGCACGGTCAGGCAGAAAGCTCTGCCCAGCTGTGTGCAGATCTCTCCCCTCCCTCCTCCAAAGGAGAGCTTTGTTGGATGAACTGTGCAGGTGAAAACACAGCCAGTCTTTCAGTCAGGAACCTGAAAGGAGCTTTGCTTCCTAAGCAGAAAAAGAAAATCTCAAGCAGACACCAAGAGTGAAAGGCTGCCTGTATAGAGAGGATTCATCAATGATCACAATAGTTTTCTATAGATTTTCCATTTAAGGGAAAAATCCTTCCCTTTCAGAAGTGCATTAGAAAGCACCACTGGTATGCTATGGGTTACATACCAGAGGAGACCTGTCTCAGCATTTCATGAGAAACCCTCTAGAGAAGCTGATATAGGAATGATGTTAAAATATTTTGAAAAAGTAAGCTATCTCAATATCAATTGCAACTTCTGTTTTACAAAGTCCTTTATAGATAGCGAGGACCGTGCTGGGGCCTCTTTGATATATCTTGTTGTGATGGCAGCATACTATTTGGTTTTTATCATGCTCTTTTGAGAGCATCTCAAATGCAAAGCTGCCTCAAATATAGCACATTGACCCAAAGACAAGCCACGCTTTTTGTAATACCCATGACACCTCTTACTCCTATGGCAATACAATCTCGTTCCTATTTGCATTTCCAGAGCAGATGAAAGAGAGTTGCTTACTCACAGCTCTTCCCTTGCTATTCCTGGTCTCTGTGCTGCAGCACTTTCCAGCAGGTGCACTGCACTGGCTAACTCTCTCTTCTGGAGCTCATTGCCATAGTTTGTCGATATTAGCCTCAGTTACACAACCCCTGAAAGCATCCCCCCCTTCTCTTCAGGGAGGTATGATCTCTATCTTTTGGCCTCACAGCTATTATTTATGGATATCAGTCAGACAACAGAAACTGAAATCGAAGTAACCAATGCTCTCCTCTGTAGCAGACCTGCCACTGTTCTCTCTTCTGGAGCTCATTGCCATAGTTTGTCGATATTAGCCTCAGTTACACAACCCCTGAAAGCATCCCCCCCTTCTCTTCAGGGAGGTATGATCTCTATCTTTTGGCCTCACAGCTATTATTTATGGATATCAGTCAGACAACAGAAACTGAAATCGAAGTAACCAATGCTCTCCTCTGTAGCAGACCTGCCACTGTCTCTTTTTCCCAACTTTTATTCAATGTCATCAAAATTTATTTTGTTTTCCCTACTCATGTGTCCCATATAAGCATCCTACACAGCCCTAGCACAGCTGCATCACAAATCAAGACACTCTTCATCCCTTCCATAACCCTAATCCCATCCCCAGCATATAAGAGCCTGTTAACTTCAGGACCTGCTCTGATTTCAGCTTTCCTGAGCCAGACAGGCAAAGCTGCCCTCACACAGATCCTCACTGCTGAGCAGGGACGCTGTTTTGCAACAATAGTTAAGACATGAAGCCAACCTGGACCCTGGGGAGGTCACTGCTTCGTCCCACCCAGAGCTGCTAATGCATGTGTGCTGGGTCGTCTCTCTGCCTTGTGGCATTTCCATTTCTTTGCATGTCTGTCAGATTCTTTCCACGTTGCTTTTCCTGTGCTGTGCAGTGTAGCAAGATGCCAGCTTTCTATTTTTTGCACCGTGTGTGCTCTAGATCTAACGTTATGCTGAAGATGCTATCAAGTAGCCAAATGTGACACGATTTCAAGGTTGGCCTCAAGGTGGTTAACTCTGGGTGTCAGCCTTTCAATCACCATCAGATACCAATCAAACAAAACAGATGAGGGCTGACAGCAGGCTGGTGTTACTCTACTGTCTATTTCCAGCTGGTTTAGTTCAGGATGTTTTTATCAAGTCAGTCTCCAGCTCACCTCACTAGTATGCAAGGAAGGCAGGAGGGGAAACGGTTGTACAAAAATGGAATATTTTGGGATTTATAGCTGAAGGAAAACTAAGGCAATGTTTTCCCCTGATTTACTAGATATAATTGTGCCTTGAGCATTACCATAAGACAAAGCAAATCCCAAAGATTTGGGTGAGGAGTAGAGGCCCACAGCTGCAAAGTCATCATTTCAAGGTGCAGCTTTTCTCCCTCTCCTTGCTTAAACATTACATCAAAATTATTGTAAACCTGCAGCTACCCAAAGTCATGTCCTCACACACAGCACAAAGTTCACTGTTAACTTCAAAGGAACAGAAAGATACTGAGAATTTTTACCTTTAGCTGGCCATGCTGATAGAGATCAGGGAGATTTGTAGGCTTTGATCGTCCCTTATTTAATTAAAGTCAGATGGAGCCCAGTTGAACCGTGAGGTTTCAGCTTCAGCAGGGGACTCTGTGGCCCAGCAGAGTTTTCACCAGTCTTTCATCTCCTCCGATCAAAGCTTCCCATCCTGACCCAGCTGATGTCTGATCAGATCCTCATGAAGAACTGCCTTTTTATTTGTGGTGGGAACTTCCCATGAATATCATACAGGCCTCTTACATGGAGGAGCTACACTGTTGTTTACCATGCTGACTTCAAAATACACTCAGAAGAAAAGACTTCGTCTACTCCACAATTCAGTAAGGATCACAGCCAGAGGCCTTTAAATACAGGGGCATATGTTGGGTCAAGGCCTAATATAGGTTCCAATCTCTTACTGATTTGTTGCTAATTTTTGCACCTGTAGGGAATTAAAATGGTGATTTTGAGTGTAGCTGGCCTAAGGGTAAATGAGAGCATAAATAAGAAGTTTCAGCTTCTCATTAAATACTTGGGCTCAGTTTTCAGAAATTCATTGTTTCACCTGAACATGTTCTAGACAATTCTAACACTGCCTGTTCTCCAAAATGTTATCTCTACATGCTGTATTGTCTGTCCTGCTTGTTTGTCTCACTTTCATCAGAGATAAATGTTGGTGTCGCAGAACTGTTGTAGCCCCCAAAGCATAACACCTGATTACAAAGCAATATTTGCTCAAGAAGAGAAAACAGCAATCCCTAAGTCCCATGCTAAGCCCTGAGTTCACGAAAAGCTCTGGAGAAATTGGCCCCTTTGCTCTGGCTGCTTGTGCAAAGCCTTGTTAATTTAGAGGGACCTTGTCATGCAAAGTTCCTTCTGACCACACAAAATCTACATCTTATATGCAGTTCCCTCATTATTTAGTAGAGGAGCACAACCCTTCTACTGTGGCTAGCAAACCCCACCAAACACTATAGTTGTGGCCCCCTGTGACTGAAAGTCTCCACTCTTAACACAGACCAATTTACCTTCCCACTCAAGAACAGGGTAGCATGATCCCATCAGGCTCATAACAGCTTACATACAAGGGGAACAGGGACCTGAGGTGGGAAGGACACTTGCATTGCAGGAGTGACAAGCCAAACAACATTCAGGTCCCTTAGGATTTCACATGCTCCAGTTAATTATGAGGGAAAATAGGAGCACCTTACCACTGACTACATATGAAGTCAAGGCTCCCGTTGGAGGTACCAAAATTACCTGTCTGCAGTTAGAGGGTCTGAAGACCTTGTGTCACTAGTAAGTCTGTGTAAATGTTGTTCTAACTAGTGGGATTTGGACCTAAATTTGCTAATGATCTGAAAACCAGCCCTTTCTTCAAGGGGCAGGGTCTTAGAGCTACCCCAAAGTAGATGCACTGGCAGGAGTTAAATGTCACCATTTACCTTTGGCTGATTAAACTGTGTTTTTCTCCATCTGATACAATTGTAAGAGTGCACCGTACTGATCAGGCACACATTTTGCACAAAATGTCATGCATCTTTATTATTAGATTAAGCTGCAGTAGGTTTAATTTTAGATCTTTTGATTCAAGTGGTGCAATGAAGATTAAATGTTAGGCATTATTAAAGATGCAGATGTGGGTATATTGAATTATAAACCTCATTAAGTGCGAAGTCCTAGACAGACTTCTGAGATAAGCTACAAAGGACTTCCTTACTTCATACCAAAGTTATTAAAATATTAGAAGGTAAGCCTAATCATAAAAATATTATGATAGAATGAAACTGATACTTTAAAAGTGTTATTACAAAAGACTGTATTTCTTTCATGTATAATAACTTCCCTCTCAGTTTAGATTGCTGGATTGATATTAAAATGCAAGTATTTTCCCTCTTTTGAACACACATAAAAAGCAAGTACAATGGAGCCAAATTTTGTCACTGCTGTCAGTGCCTGAGCCTTGAAAAGTCCTCCTCCTCATTGTCAAGCTTTTAGTTCTCGTCAAGATTAAAGTTATCCACTCATGATTATATCTGGTAGCAAGGCCATCCCCACTTGCATGGATGAGTGGTCCAGACAGAATAATCACAGGAAATATATGACAAGATTTTGGAATGTCTGAGGTGGCTAAATTTAGAGAAGAGACCAATAGCATGGAACAGGGCAGAGGTTTGTGAAAAAATAAAGGCACACAGAGAAGATTCTCATCAGCTCCTTCGACTCTCATCAACTCCATCAGTTAATTGCTATAGCTTTCTCTTCTGCAGCAGAAAATCGGGGGGTACACAGTCAAACTTGAAAGAATAAAAGGAAAAAGTTTCAAATTAATGAAACCTTTTTTTTCATTAAGCATGTCATGAACTCGGGGGACTCATTGCTATTAGATATGGAATTCCCTATCATCCCACTGCAAAAGATTCCTTATTGACATGAATAATAAGAATTTCACCATGGCATTGGTGAGGATAAATGATGTATAAGAGACAAAAGTACTGCAGGCCCAGACCATCAGCTAACCAGTGACTGATAGGTGGGGAGAAAACTCTCCCATGGGAATTCCGTAATTGCACAGCGTAGCCCTTCCCTCAAGAGGGTTTTGCTCTGGCTCTTATTATCAAGACCAAGCTGTTGCTCTGACCCAGGAGGACAACCAAACTTCTTTCGTGCCATGGGCAGGTACCAACCATTTCACGCCACATCAGGAGTTTCATAGATTTTGTCAAACCTGCTGGGAATCCATATCCAAGTTCTGTAGAAGTGTTCCCCTACTGCAAAGCAAGGCTGAGCTATGCTAAAACCATTGCCCAGTTCTTAGGTTTTGCAGATGGACTGCTTCTCCCTCACAATTTAAAGGACATCAACTGTTTGTCCTATCCTTCAAAAAAAGCCCATAAAATCCTGCAGTTCAAGAGCCACATTTTCTTGACAGGACTTTCTTCTATTTCCCCATTAAACTACGGCAACTCTTTGACTGCACTAGACAAAGGCCATTCTAACCCACTTGCAAATTGCAAATGTGGAGATAGCAATTCTATCTCTCATTTGCTAACCTGTATGTGTAATGTAAGAATTTAAGAGCATTTTCTATAGGTGCTTTAAGTCACCTGAATGAAGTGGCCACAATGGATTTGATCCATGATAAGATACTTGAATTTTCTTGTTTGCAAGAGTTTGCTAGATCAGATAACCTGATTTGTCTCTCAGCATACAGAGCAGGTCTCTTTTCTGATAAAGCTGGGAAAGAAAGTACCAATTGATTTGATTGCATTATATTTTACATTAGGTGTTCCTTTTGGGATTCTTGTAAGAGCTGACATTGATTTATAGCTATCTGTCATTGACTGGAGGCACTTGATGTCAAAAATGGCAAGATAAAAAAGCTTGTTTTGCAAATAAATCTTCAAGAGCAGAGCTACAGCAATGATTTTTGTAAAGTAGGCAATTACATTCCAGTGGGTTAGAGTTTGAATATTGCAGCTGTTATGAGAATTTGAAAATGAAACATGAAATACCTCACTGCCACTAGGAAGGGAATTGAGGAACAGGGAAAGCAAGACCTGTAGCAGAATATCCAAATATTCATTACATTTTTGTGGGAGAGAGTTACAAATTCTCCTTCTTGCTTTCAGATGCTTTTCTGTGTGACAGGCTAAACATTTTTAGGAAGGAGTTTCTCCTATTTTTAAACCAAATTATATGTAGCACTATTTTTTGTATCAAGCAAACCAACAGGGTTTACTTGTGAGGGTTCCTGAGAAACAGCATGGCTGGATATTTTTATCTTCATTTCCTTGTCTTTTGCAATTTTAATTTGAGAAAATGCACATACTGTGAACAGTTCAGTTAAATATTTCATTGTTAGTGCATGCTGCAGAAAGAAAAAAAAATACTCTGAAGATCAGTTCTTCTGTATTTGTTTTGGTGAGTAATTTGTTAGTGTAAATGAAAAAAACAATCAGGACTCCTACTGAGAGCAGACACTCTGAAAGAAGGCGAAAAGTAATAAAGCACCATAATGAATTCAGATGCTGCAGACAGAACTACTAAATAAAACACACAAATGGTGGAGCCAGGACTGTGGCCTTTTCTTCTGCTCCATAAACGTAGATCTGCAGATCTTAGATTGCTTCTGAAGCTGCAAGTAATAGCAGCTCCTATATCCTTGTTTTGAGCAAAACCAGTCATGACAACATGATCTCTCACACAGCCTGTGCTTTTTAGCACATGGACAACTGTAAGATGACTCACCACGCTTTTAATTGCATCTTTGATCATTAAATATTTGTTGAATTACTGAAGGCTCTATTTCCGCTTTTCAGTCACAAAAACCATCAGAGAAGGATTTGAGGTTTCAGGTTGGAAAGTTCAGCTTTTCTTTTCAAATCCCAGCCTTGTCCAGTGAGCATCCAAAAAGTGCTGCAAACACCAAGACAAAGTATAAGACAGATCACACCAGACCAACCTTTCTTGGCTTTGACTCTCCTATGTTGGCATCCATCTCTTTATCTTGTCTGTCACTTCCAGGCCAGAATTTTTGTTGCTTTGGTAACCTACCAAAGCACTGCTGCTTTCTTTGTGGCTGGCCTGCTCCTGGCACTGAGCACTCTTTTCAGACCGATGAGGTGCTGTTTATATTTTTCAGGGAGATGTTATACCCAAGAATCAAGGAAGGCACCACTAGATGGCTCAAGGGACTAGTAGGCTGCTCCTGCTTTGCAGAAATCCCTAGGCAGGTGCTGGGTGGTGGTCCCCAGAAGCATTGTCCTCCAAAACAAGCCTCTCCTGGACACACAAGAGCCATTCAGGCAGCAGAAGGCAGGACTCTGCATTGCTATTTGGAGCAGACACCAAGCAGCAAGAACCCAGTGGCACCACACACTGACACCCCTCCTCAAATCAAGTGCTCCCCACAACCATACCCCATGCCTCATGAAGCAAAAGAGCAGATTTTGCCTTGCAGAAGGGCCTGTCCTGCTCTGACAGAGCCCCATTTCTGTGTGATGCGTCAGCAGGCAACAGAGGAAAAGGATGAGCCCTCACTGGCACATCTAGTTTGCTCAAAAATGCTCCTTCTGGCTTTTCTCCCTCGCATAGCCACACGAACCCCAAAGCAACTTGTCAGTGACTTTTAATTCAAGCCGATGATTAACGCAGTTGGTAGTCATAATCACCAAATGTTTCCTCACTGATGTAAATCCCTTCCCTGATGGAAACTCAGGCCTTGCCACGGCCCAGCTTGCAAGAATGGTTCCTCTGTGCATGCTCTGTGCAAAGAATGAATTTAGGAGTTAGGTTAATGGACTTTTAAATCTCTCTGGTCATTGGCCCCAGAGAGGTGCATCCAACTGGCTGCTTCTAATAGTTAATTTGTTCCACAACTGGAGAGGGAATTTTTCTTTTTAACAAGCTCTTTAGTGGGACCATTTCTCCCCTAACCAACGTCAGATTGACTTCTGCAGAGTGACTTTAGATTTACACTGATACAAGGGAGGTAAAACTCAGCTCCTCATTATACAGCTGAGCTGCTCTGCTCAGGGAGCTGCAAAGAAAGAGCAGGGGAGCTATAAGAGGGAATTATAAAAAATGTTGATAAAAGCAGTGAAGAATTACAGTTCTGATCCAAGTGTGTGACAAAAAGCTCTCCCAAAGCAATTCTGCTATTGTACAGTCTTTTCCTGCAGCAGCATTTATTTTATCTACTCCCACTCTTTGGCAACCCTCAGGTGGGCAGTCTCACTCAAGCCATTTTCTTATGGGGGTGGGTAGGAATTGTAGTATTTTTAATACTTCCACAAGTTTCACACATGTAGTAAATAGAGACTGATAAGCTACGGAAACCTGGCCAGCTTTAACTGAAATCCAGCAGTACAGTAGCAAATATATATATATATGGGATATTTAGAAACGAAAAATGGGTCAGTCCCCTTATTAACAGAAACCTTCTAGCTGCCAGGAGAGCTTTGGGCAGCCAAGGACTCATTGGTAGGAGTTTCTACAAATCTTGTTTTTGTCAGACTTCTTACAATAGGGCAACATAATCAGGTGAAATTAAAATGGCCCTGTGTTAGTCAGCAAAAAGAGAGGGCCCAGCCTTCAATTAGTGTCACCACTAACCAGCCATGTGAAAGATAATATAATGGGTCTTGGCTGATTTCCTGCCAAGTTTTCCAGACCTCACTTTGCTTTTTTGACTTTACACACAGTATCACATTTAGCAGGACTAATGAGCCTGCATTCCTCTAATGGGCCCATCCCAGCATGTGAGGGTTTGTTTTTTTCTTTAGCTGATGATCTCCCTTCCTCAAGAAATCAATGTCTGAAAAAGATACAGAATAAGGTCTTTGCAGCACTATTGTTCCAAGGTCTCTGCTCTACCCTCACATTTTTAGAGCATGCAAATGGTTTTTGACTAGCAATTTCAGAGCAAATTCACAGAAAACATCTTTTCTGCAGGATTGCAAATGTTTATGCTCCTGCTGCAAGGGCCCAGAGCAGCTCCAATAGTTACACTTAATTGGGGAAACTGATGGAAGGAAACAGAAGAGAAATAAAAGCAGAAGATCAGCAGAATCCATACAAGAAATTCATGCTCTGACTTCTAAAGAAAAGGGTGTGAATAAAAGCCTTCCTTCACCAGTGAGGCACTTCAGCATCACCTGCAAGAGCTCTGCTGGAGGGGTGATGGGTGACAACAAGTGTTCCCCTGAGAGGAGTCAATGGCAGCTCCTGATACCTGTTACAAATGCAGCACATGGAATTGGGGATGCTGAAAACCATGAGCCTTTTACTCTCTGCATTAAGAGCATTTCCTCTGGTAAGTCTTCCAAGACAATTGTGGTGACACCAGGGCATCACCCTTAGCAGTGCAGTTCATCAGAAAGCAGCCGCTATCACTTAAATTTAGTTGAAAGTTCCTCCCCAAAGACACAGAAAAGGCCAAGTTATTCAGCATCTACTTCATCTTGGTCATTACTGGTAATTCCACCCATCAGCAGTCCCAGATCCCTGAGACCAGCGGGAGTCTGAAGTAAGGCACACCTGCTTTGGTGGAAGGAGTACCTGGGTAGAGGTTAGGGATCATTTAAACAAAGTAGACATACACAAATCCAAGACAGCTGATCATGAGGCACTGAGGGAGGTGTCATTGCAAGCCATTTTTGATTGTCTTTATATGGTCATGGGGATCAGGAGCTGTTCCTGCAAGCTAGAAGAGAGCAAATATCACTCCTGCTTCAAGTACAAGGAGGAACATCCAGAAAACTGCAGGCTGGTTGGTCCCACCTCTGTCCTCAAGAAGGGGATGATTTCCCACATTTTTTTGCTCCATTTCCAAACATCTGAAGGACAAGAAGGCAATTGGCAGTAGTTAATATGGGTTTACAGGGGAGTAGTCCTGACTCTTCTCCTTCTCAAAGACCCCAGGGGCAGGTTTTAAATGTCCAAGAGCCCTTGGTGACATGAAGAGTTTGGTAGAGACAAGCAATCAATAGCAAGAGGAGAAGAGCTTCGCTTTTGAACATCACAAGAATCAACGGAGATAATGACTGTACAGTTTTCTTCAGACATTAGTATTAATAAAATTCATTCTGAAAAGGCCAAGACATTAAGTGCTAAGCAGATGATGAGCTCCAATTGCAGCAATTACTTATTGACTGTGTAATATGCCCTGGTTTTTGCTAATGTTGTCCTTGTCCTCTTTTCCCCCTCCTTTGCCCCTTTTCCAACCATTAGCTAAGTCTTTTTAGGCAATGGACTATGAAGTGAGACTTCATGTATCAGGTGTTTTGTTGCTGAATACAGTTTCTCAAGTTCCATCCTTACAGTGATTTGTTGGGGAGTTTTTCCCCCTCCTTGGTTTTTTTACGGAGATACTTGTAGGGTCTCTGCCCTCCATCCTGCTTCTCTTTTCAGAAAGTCTGTAAGGGCAAAAATATTGCAAGCACCTTTTATGCCTTTCGAAGTAAAATGACCCAACAGGTTCTGATAAGTAAACCATCATAAGGCCATGCTCATTTGTTTCATGCAAAAAAAATAAATCTCAGAAAGGAAAAATACAAGTAAGAAAGTAAAAAACCCAGATACACACTCGATCTACTAGGCCATGTGGTCTCAACAGGTTTATAATGCTGTTTTCAGCGTTGAACCCGGCTGAATCCTGCCCAGGTGGGGTGTTCCCATCAATAGTAGCATAGAAGTATGCTGAACCATGTGAAGTTTCATGTGCAGAAAGTTCCTTGCTAACTCCACTGAGTTTGAGAAATCACCAGAACATAGATTTCATTAAGAATTGCTTTTTTATGCATATGACAAAGAGAAATTACAGCCAGTGGTGTCTTTGCTGAAAAGACTACATTAGATTGCCATTAGTTGCTAATAATATATCATAATTATTTTTATAGGGTTAAGCTTGTCTCTTTCCTCATCCACCTGCCTTGCAGAGATAACCTCTGAGAATACCCTGAAGGACTGTCAGACTCCAACTCAAAAGCTTTTCCCTAGCTAAATTTTCTAAACAATTCATTACCTACAAAAGATTGGTGAGAACACAGAGATATGGCCCTTTCTCTTTCCAATTTACATTCTCATATAACTCCTCTCAATGCCTAGTCAGACTCTGGAATAATTTGATTTTTCTTCCATTATTACTATGCAAAGATATTCTGTATATTAGTGCAATATCCATTCATTCTTCAGAACACATCTCATTTGCCATTAACCACACAAACACTTGACTGTAGCTAAAGAATTGCTAGTCAGTGGTGTCACATATCTCATTTGAAATATCCATTTTATTTAGTGTGTGTGGCATGGTTTTCAAAAGGTTGAGCCTTAGTAGTGCAGATTTCTACTAAAAAATGAAGCATAAACCCACTGCTAAGACACATGCTTGTGCATGTGCATGTGTTGTTGGAAATATTAAATGTTGACACTGCATTCGTATGAGCTGTGCCTGGAAGTGAAGCTTATCAGTGAATCTGTCAGGTCTAGTGGCAGCATCTGCTACCTGACCTTTATGCAAGTGTGTTAGATTGTTTTAATTGTAGAGCTGAGCACCACTACTGGATAAATACGAACAGCAAGGCAGCTGAAGCTGACTTAAGTCCTACCAAGAGGATTGTTTTTCTCTTCTCCTTAAAATCCTGCTGCTGTAAGCTGAGCCCTGCTATGTACTGGGCTTCTCTAAGGCTGGAACTAGCTCCTACATCCTGAGGAGAAGGAATAGGCAAATCCTTAGGACTAGTCACGGATGACCAGACCTGGAAACACTGATGAGGTTCTGCAGTTTAGACCTGTGCTTGAGATGAACCAAAATCCATGAATGTTTCAACAGTGAGAGTCTGAGGCAGAGGACCCATTGCCACTTTGAGAGCAGGACTAGCTCAGGTCAGAACAACCAGCTATGCCACTTGCATGTGAAGGTCAATGAGTCTTTCTGCCACTATGAAATGATATCTTTACACAGCATGGAATACTAAATACTCATTTTCTCAAACTAAATTAACATAATTTAACTGAAGGCCATGTATCTGCGTTCTGGACTTCGTTTCATTGCAGGAGCTCTAAATGGTGACATGACCTCACCAAGCACATATGAAACCTCACTGCAAAGACTCTCTGAACAAAAGCCAAGTTTAATTATAATATGAAAATTTCCACAAGGAGAGTGAATCAGACTTCCCTGTATGAAACCAGAAGATGCTGCAGTGCTCTCCGAAGAATGTTACATACGTAACCAACACATAAGTCCCCCCGTACTCAGCATTGCTGTGGCCACACTTCAAGTACTGTGCTCAGTTTTGGGCCCCTCAATTTGAAAAGTACATTGAGGTACTGGGGCAAGTCCAGTCAAGGGCAACGAGGCTCATCAGAGGTCACATACACATCCCATGCAGGGATGGTGGGCTAGATGATCTGTCTCCAGAAGTTCCTTCCAGCCTAAATGATTTTGTGATGCCACTAGAAATATCAGAATAAGTTTTGTCCTCATGATTTCAGAGTGTTTCAGTATTTCTGCACCAAGCAGGAGGGGAGATTTCTCTCCCAAACTCAATTTTAGTATAGGAGTGCTAAAATACCTTTTGAAGTTTTAAACTTGGTTTTGAGTTTGCATTTCATAATGGCACAGATGAAGTATAGTTCACTAAAGTTGAGGGGGGAGAGAAAGAGGAATAAAGTCTAAGCAACTTACAAAAGAAAAGAGGTCATAGACTCATAGAATAGAACCATTGAATTGTTAAGGTTGGAAATTACCTCTGAAGTCATTGAGTCCAACCATTAACCCAGCACCAAATCATATCCCCAAGTGCCACATCCACATGGTTTTTGAACACTTGCAGGGATGGTGATTCTACTCTTGAGTCAAAAAGAAAAAGTTTTGTTTGCTTTGCCAAGATAAATTGCTTTATACTATTATTTTTAGGTTCAGCCCTTGAAACAAGATAAGAAAAATTTCCATTTCAGTTTCTAAATACAGTTACATTAAGGTTCTAGATCTCTAGTATCAGCTGCATGCAAACAAAACCAAACGAGTGGAACCGAAGCACAGGAACACTGTTCTGGATTTTGGGTGCTTTCAGAGCTCAGAGATGCCCCAAAAGTAATTCATTCCAAGCAACCCCAACTTAACATTTCAAGTTTTGAAAGATGAAGTGTCTAATTTCCTTATATTTTCTGCGTAGATTTGTCCAAACATATTAGCATATTTCAGGAACATTTCCACTTTCTTTCATCTACCTGCTCTTATTCCAGAAGAGTTAACATGTACTATTTCCTTTTCTTATCCAACCACTTGAATAACATCTGCCCTCTTTGTCAGCTTCCTAAAATAACTACCTTTGGCAGGTTAGAAGAGATTTTTCATTCTCCTGTGCAAAACAGCAGTCAAGTAATGAACTGAGGGCTCAGCCCAGCAAATATTTAATTTGGCAAGTGCTAAGTTCTAACTCGTGATATCTCATCTCTGCATTCAAATGTCTGAAACAGGTGATACATGCGTAATGCAAAAAGCTAGGGGCAAACATCACAGCATTTAGAAAATAGCTGCAGGATTTTTTTGCTATGGAAATTATTTCTGCTTAAAACATCAACCCAGAGTAATTGTATATTTTGTTTAGAGTGACAGCTGAATTTTTCATGTATTTGCTGTCTTTTGATGGCAGATAAGTGGGAAGGGAAATGCACTCTCTGAAGGCTTTTATCAAAGAAAATCACAGTCAGAAAATTGCACCATGGAGCACAGCAATATTTCCATACTTTACTGCACTTACAGAGAGAAAACTGTCATTAAGGCTAACAGGGTGTCATATAAAAAGAGATGTTTCTTTTCACAGATCCTTTATTTGGCCCGAATTTTTCCCCCTACAGTTGCAGGGGTTGAGAGGCCATTACAGCACAATTTAAAGCATTAGACTTTGCAGTGAAGTGCAGCTAATATTTTAGCAAGGGGGATCCAACAAAATTCCCACTGGTTCTGTGGAGTGTGATAAAACCCAGGATGGGGCAAACTCATCCTAGGGAATCTATTCACCTGTACTGCATTTAAACAGATGGGCCAGTATCTTGAACCAAAGAGGGAGTGGAAATACATCCCTAAAGCCTTGCTTTGCTGTGCAGACCTCTGTTGTTTCCAGAAGATAAGGATTGCTCCTCTGGTGTCCTTCACACCTGGTTTGTAGGACAGACATTTCAGAGAGCATTAGTAAAGGCAGCTGAGCAACACCTTCTCCTGGAAAGAGCTTCAGGAGGGCTGTTTGGTTTGGAGTTTGCTGAAGTACTTCAGTCCATTTGAAAGGGAAAGCACATGCTTGTAAGTGACCAGCCTGGAGGAAAACAGGGGGTGGGCTCCAACCAAGGAGCCCTGTGATCTGCGTCTGCTGCTGCACTGACTCACATTTACTAAAGCTACCAATTCCCTCATTGCCTTCTGCTAAGCGTGAGCCCTGACTCATAGTAAGAGTTGCTATTTCTACCGTTAGGGATGAAATTCCCAATGGACAAACCCCTGCAGGTTCACAAGAATCATCACAGCAGCTGTAAAACCGTTTCATCTCTCTGTGACTCAATCGTGCTGCTAATACTTCAGTTATTTGCCAGTTTTGTAAACAAAGCTATTCTGAGATCCTTTGGAAGCACCAATCTCCTTCTCCAAAGGCCACCAGTTAATCATGGCTTCATACATCAGGAGCCCCTTTGTCTTGGGAAGCATCTCACCTTGCCATAGCTCTCAGCTGTGCTATTCTTCCACATTCCCTTCACAGTCAGAAGCACAACATCTCCTGAAACCCAGCACACAGGACCCACTCCCCAGTGCCATTCTGTTTGCTCTCTCCATGGATTATTACAATAATAAAAGCAGCAGCTGCCTGAAACAGATTTCTTCTCAGCAGAGGGGTGAAAAATAGCTGAGCCTTCTCTGCCATCCTAGCTTGGCAAGTGACAAGAAAACCTGCCCCCATTTTGTTCCAATAAAGCAATTTGAAATGAAAAAGAGAGAAATCCTCTAACATTGCTTCTTATCCAGAACAGTGGCAGGGAAAAATTAAGTGGAAAAAATTGAAGAAGACCTCTAAAAATTCTCTCTTTTCCCTGACTATCCCAAATAGCTTGAAGCTGGTATTACAGCGGGCCCCAAGGTAGCATTGCAAATAATTTCCCAATCCAGACCATTCACTTTCCGAGTACAGAGCAAAATCCCAGGCTCTCCCCAAGACCAGGGAGATTGCCTGGCTTATACTAGGGACAGTGTTTCCATTAGGAAGGACATCCTTGTGGGATGTTATATGGATGGGCTCCCTGACCTGATGAATGCAATCATCACAAATTATGTCTAAAATTGAACAGAGAATTGCTAGGGATAGGAAACTTAAGAAGAAAGAATTTTCTTAGACTAATATATGCACCACGTAGAGGGGGAAAAAAGGCTTTAGGCTGTAGAGTTTACAAGGAGGTGCAATCGTCCAGTTAGGAAATGAGGCCCAGATCGCTCTCAGCTCAGGGCTGGGAAGCCAGCTGCCAGGAGCATCCCCCCAGCATTAATCAGGACAGGGAATTGAGGCTCTGCTGTGGACAGCAGTCAGATGGAGAAGGCAGGCAGGGACCAGGCTGGGTGTGCAGATGGCACTGCACCCTGCCTGAAAGCCAGGCTGGCTGCACTGGTCCCTCTCCCTGCTGCCCCACTTCACAAATGTGATGACAGTCATCTGAGGGCTCAGCAAAGGTGACAAATTCAGGCACTGAAGCTGCCATTAGTCAAGTCACATATCTCATTGTCTGTATGCAAACAAAACAACCCGAGTTGTTGTTTGGGTGTCCCAGTCACGAATCCCTCTGAATGTCTGTCCTTCTGATGAAACCTCCTCATTGTTTGTTTTCTCCATACGGATAATTATTTCCCTTTGTGTTTCATGTTATGGATTTCCTCTTTAAAGTGTTCATCTCAACTAATTACCTAACCCCACTCAGCATTTGGAAATATCAAACACGGCAGTATGAAACATTTTTTTTCTTCTCCTGCCAATATTCAACTCTTCATTGACTGCTTCAGCAAGGACTTGTTTTTATCTTTATTTTAATCTTCAGCATTCCATTAGGAACAGACAGAAATCATGCAGATTTTATTTTCTTCTTAATAATTGATCAGGGAATGAAGCTAAATCTCTAAAAAAACCCCAACTAAAACCAAAATAACCACAATAGCCCCATAAAAGCTGTTGGTTCTTTCACAAGTTGAATTTAGTTGCAATTGGGTGGTAATAGAGAAACAGAGAATGGATCTGAATGGACAAAACTGTCAGAGACTTCACTGTGCAGACTAGTAGCCAAAGGCACAAATTCTTAAGACACCCAAAACAGAGGACAGGCAATGCCTCTTACAAAAACATGACTGTTCTCATTTACTCTTCTCTTCTTCTTCCTTTTAAGAAACTCTAGCTCCTTCACAAATGAAGTAAATACAGGTGTTGAGTAGAGCCTTAACAAGGAGGAAAATGACACATGAATAGGTACTGACAGTGGCCAAAGGCATCTCCTTAGAGTCCGTCTACACTACCACCAAGACATGGGGAAAGCTCACAGGCTGACATGGATGCATATAATTTTCCTTCATTTTACAGTTCATTTAGTTGCTGTTACTTTACAAGAGTAGATCCACTAGGGTTGTTTGACCAGGGCATTTCTTTCCAGACTTCAGCAAATAAGAGACCTGTTTGTCTTTTCCAAACAGATAGACCTGTTTCCTTCACTTTTGCTTGGAAGATCTCACCTTTACACATGATAACTACCGAGAAATAGAGGAATAAATCACACAGGTTTTCAGAAGAGAAAGATTGAAAAGACCTTGCAGATCACGTAGTTAATTTCCCTGAGAATTAAAGACCTAGAGGTTCTTATAACATGTTAAAATAATGTTAAGCCAGTGTTATGTGAAATAAAAATTATCTGAACATTCTCCTGTCTTGTAAAGAGGATTAAAAAATAAAACAAAACACACTTTCCATCATATCATTAGAGTCCTGATCACAGAACTTCTACTACTGCTACCAGAAGTACCATTTCTCCATATTTATGGGGTTTTTTTGCTTATTTCCACAGGAAAATTTACAACTTTGTCCACAGAGCAGGATATCAGCATTGCTATGTCCGACCCAAACTCTGTGCACTTGTGTGTGAAGGTAGGGAAATAAACTAGAGGCGCTTACCAACTTGGTTCGCTGACTAAAAGAAGGTGAAGAGGAGGATCTTCTAGATGAGCAAATACAATGTTCTTGCACAAAACATATTCTCACAGTATAAATACCTTCAGTATTAACAATTCATTTCACTTGAACTGCGAAGTGGTTTGAAATAAAGGCACTATCATTTCCCATGACTATCGTACTTCACAAACACCAGGAGACACTGAGATCACTGAGATGAAACTTCTTTCATTTCACAGAAGAAAACGCTACTCTGGAAGCAATCAGTGGTCAGCAGAACATAATAGCAGCTGACATTTCAGGTCAATATGAAAGCATTTTGGAGCCAGTCATGTTGGAAGTGCTCCAGTTCGTCACTTCATTGCTAATGAAGACAATGTTGCAACATGTTTTGTTTAATATAAAAGCCAGGATAGAATCATGGGAGAGTTATTTCCCTCTCAACTTCACTCCCCTCCAACTCTCTTTCCAAATGCAATTGTTCTATTTTTAAAAAGCTCATTTGTTCTTATTGTTTTTGCATCAAGCTGGCAGCTCACCCATCTGTCTCCCACTGTGCTTAAAAAGATGTCATGATCCTGCAGTCCCAAACACAGTCCTGATGTTTCCACTGAGCTAAAACACATCTGCAATGACAGTTTTCACTTAGGAGTGAAGCTATTTTTGAAACAATGACAATCTCACTAGTCAGATTTATCAAAAAAAAGGCAAAAAACTCAAACCCAGTGTCACCCCATCTGAGGTACCAGGATATTCATTGGTTAAGACATTAAAAACAAAGCTTGTTTAAAGAGGTTCCAACTTCATCATGAATATTGTTTGAGAGCAACACCACACGAGGGTGGTTGGGAAAATGAGTCTGCCCTTAGGGCTGCCCTTCACCTAACATCTCAATGCAACATCTTGAGTAAACTCCCAGCTCAAGGAGATCCCATGGGATCCCTCAGATCTGTGATGGAAATATCAGGTGAGACACCCCTGGAAAATTACTACTTGTTCCATGCCAACTGTGAAAGAGACGAAAAGTGAACAGGTAACTGAACCAATTAAAGAAAGCTATTTTCGGGGTCTCAAACAGAATTCTTGCAAGTGACTGAAGGCTGACCCACTATTTTCCAGCTTCTCTTGAAGGGAATAACAGTCTCATGGCCAAAATCAAACCACATGTGCTGTTAGTTGCCTAATCACAGTGAAATCTAATGGAGAGAGTCAGAAATGTAACACACCATCAAGTCTATGTCCCCTCACACTCTTCTGCCTCAGGTTTTGGCTGTCTTGGTGAAGGCAGCAAGGTCTTCAAAGCTGGGATTGGCTCTGCTGAAAAAAGTCTCCTCCAGAAAAGCAACTCCCTTTTATATGAGACCTCAAGTGCAAAAGTAGTATAAATACTAAGAAGCTTTCAGACCCAGCACAACCTTCATCACAGTTTCTGACCCTAAATATGTGCATCCTGATTCTATCAGTGAGTTCCATAACCACATTTTGGGACTCAGCTAAGAGGCCCCAAGACTCTTTGGCCTGGTAGAAAATGAAGATTGGGTCACTTTCTCACTCTTAAACTTCTTCCCCGTGAATCGAGTCAGAGGCTGAATAGACACACACTTGCTGTAAGTGTGTTTCATGGAATAAACAGGTTTGACAGCTGAGCATTTCTGGCAAGAGTTGCAAGCAAACTTTTATTTTTTCAAAGAGACTTCAAGCAGACAAACAGCCAGGCCATTCTCCTCAGAGGGACAAATCCTGAGGAGACCATTTTTTTAATCTTATTACATTAATGAATATTCTGTCACTTTAGTAGGGCAAATATAATAGTTCAAGCTGCTATGCTGAGGCTAATTGCCCCGTCATTTACAGTTAGAGGTGTTAATATGGTCATTAAGATGTTACAAATGGCTCCTGAACATCCTCTTAAGTCACCAGGATGTGTAGAGAACCCTGGCAGATTAGCAGAAGGAGTAAGGGGTTGGGGACACCTCAGTAGGTCACGGTGCCATGGAAATGTGATAAGCAAGAACATTCCACAGCCTTCCTTCCTGTTAAACCCTTGCTGGCTGGTCAGCAGCAGAAAACCAGCCTTGTTTTGAGGTCTGCCCACTTCTACAGAGCCTGCCTGCCACACCTGCCAGCCCATCTAACTCCTATGCTTCCAGATGCTGCAACTCCACCAGCCCTTCCCTGCAGGAAGCCAAGCAAGGCATGTGGTGTCACAGGCTCCTAGCAACAGTTAGTCATCAGAATTAGACTGAGAGTTCACTTATAATCTTCTCAAACAGAAAGACCATCTTGTAATTAATTTCTTCTGTCCACAGAGCAGCTGACATACAAGAGAGAGGACTGTGAAGCTTTAAATCCATATTCCAAGGCTCGAGAGTGCAAGTGCACCCACTCACATAGAAAACTTCCCTCTGTTAACTTGAGCTGTTAAAACTTTGTGGGTGTCAGGTCTGTGAGTTCATCTTGTGGGCTTGTGTGCCATATTAGCTGGAAGAGCCTGCATTTGCATAGAGGACTCCAGACTCCAGCTATATTCTTCTTTGAGATGATCTGGAGTCGTTCTCTTTCAAGAGGTCAATTTTTAAAGAGGCATGAAGGAAAAACCTCTCTAAAAATAAACCAACTCCTGTGAAAAGGCTTGGCATTCCCCTGTCAGGTTTCAGCAACTGGGAGAGAGAATAGTCTGTCTGGTGTTGGCTTCCAGCCACAAGGAAGTTCATATCTAATATAATCAAGCCACATTAGAAAGAACTGAGCAGATAAGAAGCCAAATGCAACTCAAACCACAAAGCCTCCATTGAAAATGTGTTTTGACTTCAGAAGGGGGAGAGGAAAAAAGAAGAGAGGATTAGAGATTTAGGGCCCAATGCTCCTCTCGATTGCCCCAGATTTACACCCATTATACTCCAGCAGAGCTGATCCAAATTCCGCTTTGCTGTGAGAAAGGCAAGTGCTTAACTTACATCAGCTGCAAAAACATTTCCGATTTCTTATCTCTTTCCTAATTGCCATTCAGAGGACAGTGTGATGTGTGTCACGTCCAGCCCTTACCCATTTATTCTGAAGGTTAAAAATGTCACGACGGGTGTGGAGTAACCAGCATTTTAGGAAAAAAAATGTTTGTAGATACTGAAGTCTGTTATTGCAACTCCAACGAGAAAATAATGCTCTCTTTGTACTTGTTTTCTCTTGACGGACAGCTTAAATTAGGTTGCTGAATAACTTGGTACATGGTACAACAGTAAACCTGTCACAAAAGCATGTTAATCAAAGCACAACTGATACTTGACATCCCCCGGTGAAAGGCATTTTTACAGTGTTTCATTAAAATTGAAAGGAGGATTAAGAGGCCTATTTCTTGATTAATGTCTCCCTCTGACTGGGAGATGTAATCCTATCTATAACCTCAAATTACTGGAAACAAAATTAAATTTCTGCCAGAAGATCATTCCAAGCACATAGAACACCGAGCACAAAAGTGTTCATTTCTTTACACTCTTTATCCAACCCAGAGACCTTCTGAGCTGCAAACATGCAGTGGGAGCTCTGCTGACACTCCAGGTTACAGGAGACACTGGAGTAGTCCCTGAGCCCTACAAGGGTTGGACAAACAGTTTGAAAACACTGCTTTTAGTGTCAGAAAGTATTACAGAATGATGTGAGGAAATCCCTGATGACAAAGCAAATCAGATTGATAAAGAGAACATTTCACAGAGGCAGAAGTTTAGGGAGAAGATACTTGACCAGCCTCGCTTGCCACACCAACAGCTACAAGGAAATACTGCAGGCAACATGGCACAGCAGGGTGTTATTCAAACATCTCCAGGCCTTGGGAGGAGAAAAGGCAGTCAGCCTGGAAGAAACACAATGTCAGGATTTCTGACAAGACACATCCTGGCTCTCCTCACCACCAGGTGACAGGGATCCTCTTGGGAACCTGACTCTCCCTGGTGACCGACAGCGTGGTGAGCAGAGGGCTCATCCTCCCCACCACCACACCCTTAATTCTGTAACTGAACCAAAGCCAGGAATTCAGTGTCAGGAGTGCACTTTCCCAGCTGGTGCAGGGACAACAGAGCTATGCCAAATAGTCCCAGCTCACCAGCCCCGAGAGGGATGCAGGCTCCCTGCCAGCAGCACAGCCTCTAGGACATTTGCTTTCAAAACCTGGCATTACTCGTACCAGCAGTGCTTGGAAGCTGTGTGTGCCCAGGAGAAGGAACAAAAGATGATACAACTGACACTAATTTCACCCTGTCCCACACCAGACAGGGCAAAGACAGCATCAGGCCAGTAACTCAGCCGCAAACACAGCCCCAGCCACCTGCCAAAATCCCCATTTCACAGCACTTACTGCTTACACTCCG
This sequence comes from Acanthisitta chloris, assembly GCF_000695815.1. Taxonomy (NCBI): domain Eukaryota; kingdom Metazoa; phylum Chordata; class Aves; order Passeriformes; family Acanthisittidae; genus Acanthisitta; species Acanthisitta chloris. Next base: position 76,746 of record NW_008682402.1, read on the forward strand.
TGGTGAAATCCAGCGTGGCTGAATCCCAAGAAACCCAAACCAGCTGCATATCCCATTCAAACAAGACAAACCCATGCCTCAGTAGTCCACCCCAGCAGTGCATGGCTGCGTCTCCCTCAAACAGTCACTGATGCTTTCAGGAGCAGACTCCAAGTGGGGTTTTGCAGTAGCCCTGGGAGCCATAATTTGGCTTCTCAAAGGCAGACTGGACAAAATCACTTGCAGCTCTGTTGTTTCAGCTACTTCTCCCCTGAAGTATTCTCCACCTGCCTCAGTGTGATGGTTTCTCTTCAGAAGCCAGTAGCTGGACTAGAAGCCTATATGCCAAGGGCCCCAAAAGATGTCTCAACTGATGCTCCTCAAATCCGTGTGCTTCAGTAGTCCACTCACTCTCAAGACCATTAACAGGCAGTGCCAGGAACAATTTATTCCATTAGATAAGAGCTAGAACTTTTCCCAGCACAACCTATATGCACTGAGATGTTAACAACTCACCGAAGGCTACATCGTGTTTCAATTTTGATCTTCTCTTTGGCCAGAATGAATATTACTTCCTACCTCTCCCCTCTCTGCTGTGTTGCAGGGGGAAGCCCTGTGATTTCACTTGCCTTGGAGTCACTGCCACAGTACCCACTACTCACCATCACTGCCTACCCAGTGGCACTGTGAGACTACATTGGAGTCATGCTTAGCCTTGAACACCTGGGAACTTTACCTAAACAAAATAAACTGAAACAAAGACCCAATTAACACTGAGCTCTGGAAGATGGCATAGCATTAAACACTTGTTTTTAAAACAGCATTCCAATATGGTCATATATCTGACCTGCATCCTGAACAACCAGTCTTACTCCAGATTTCTGCAAAGAGGACAAGTTTGTAATCCATCCATCCCCTCCTTAGACTTTTCATCCCCCACTGACTCCTTGGCACCAGGTCAACACCTCTGTTCTCATCTATGTTTCCAGAGTCAGGTTAAAGCAGTCTGTGAAAAAAAGAGCAGGGTTCAAGGGATGGATGGGCTGTGTTACCCTCAAAGTGTTTTCAGAGCAGTAAATATCAGGACACTCCTCTCTTTTCCGTATGCAGCAAGAAAACTCAATGCACACATACAGGAGAGTACTTCACAGAGATGAGCTTTGAGATACATCCTTTTATAGTATCTGTAGTAAATTAATAAGCTGCATGCTGTTCCCAAAGCACATTCATGGGAGAGAGAGGTTGTTGTTGTTTTAGCCTTTGCAGCTTTGTTAAGCTTTGAACTGAGGGTATTAGGCTGTACAGCAGTAAATGTACTGCAAGTGGCCTAGTATTTTCCATTGTACCATCTGTATCACGTAATCTTACACCTGACATTTTTTATACTATATCCACTGCCTGAAAAAAGAGTTGGGTCTTTTGTTGCTATTTATAGTATCCCAGTAGATCTAAGAGAGTCTTACCAAAGGGCAGGTTAAATAGTAATTAAAAATCTAGTCAGATTATTTAAAAAAAGAGAAAAAAAGGATGCATCAGGCGTTCAAAAGCTTCAGGGTAAAGTCCTTTGGATCAGTATTTAACTAGACTTTTTTTTTATCTCACTTTAAAAACTCAATTTATTCTCCTGAAATAACAGCTCCCTTATTTGCAATCTAACTTGTAAGGAAATATTTACACCACATACCCTGGCTTATTTATCTATTAACTGAGCCATATGGCTTCAAGACTGGCAATTTGAGTGGGAACAAACAACAAATAAATGGTGCAGAAAGCTAAACCTTAGACAGCCGCAAAGGCTGGATCAGAGAGGAGCTTGAACAGAGACAAAGAGAACCATTTCCCAAAGCTCAAGAGAAGACTTGAAGAGAGGTGGTTAGGGAAGTCACCAGAGCATCAGGCTGGTGTGTTTCTCTGTTACAGGTATGTTAGCACACAGAGCAGAGACCCCAAACCACTGGTCCATACTGAATTCCTCAGCTCATTGCCTGTCCTCTGCACATCATGTGCCAGATCAGCAACCTCCTCCAGCCCACACTGCAGTGATCTCCACCAGCACTGAGACAGGGGAGTAGTCCAAAGGGGAGGCCAAGCAGGCTGAAAGCTGTCAAACAGGAGAAACAACACCCCTGGATTCTGGCCATGCCAATGACAGATGTACAAAGCAGTCTTGGCTGCACCAACCTATTTGTGGGGATATGGCAAAACTGAGCACAAATCAGCATCTTGAGGATCCCCCTCTGGATTCTAAAAGCTGCTTTAGAGAAAGGAGGAAGAGCAAAACCTGTCTGGCTGCTCACTCCCTTGGGCTCCTCATGTTACTGATGCTGGTGAGGGGGTAGGGAAGAGTGTAAAACTAGATTTCTCTAGCTGCCCTAATCTATGTTATGCCCATTTGAAACTTTCTGCTCACATTTCTAAGTACAGACATGACTCTCACTGTGCAATGTGGGGGTAGATATCATTAACCAAGGACATGGTTATCCTGCTTATTTGCTCTCAGTAGGAAACAACAGGAGGGTCAGTGGGGAAATGGGAGCTGGTGGGGGAAGGAAGGGATAGATTTAAACTTTCTGCATTTCAGCAGGGCTAGAAACAGAGTCACCCCACCTTGATGGGCATGGTGCACATTGAAGGCAAGATCTGAACTCACTTCAGCTGACCAACTGACATCAGTCTGCAGCTCAAATACTGCTCAGTGTGAATGCAGCCAAGCCAAATGCAAGAGCACAGGGCCAGGACAATAGAGTGCCATGGGGAATAACCCAGGAAGACCAGTACTTCCCATGGGGAGCAAAACCAGAAGCTTCCTGGCAGGGCTGTGCCGGACCCTAGTTGAAGCCAAACCAAAAGCAGACCCAGTGTAAACCCTCAGGAGCTGTGAGGAACAGAACAGTTCCCAGTTATGTCAGAGTCACTTGGCCACAAGGTCATCAAAGTGCCCTGAAGGTGTCCCACTCCCTTTTTCAGACCATTTTAACAGTGACACACAGTTACTTCCATTTTTCCTATTTATGTTATTTATCGCCATTATCTTGTCTGGTCCTCATGCTCAGATTGGATTAGCACACAGTCAGCATTAACTGGAAAAAACCAGAATTTTTTCCTTACTTGTTTAAGATTAGAGCCCCTCCCAACAGTAGTCCTACTGTGGATTTTTCCCTGTCATGTTATCCCATTATTGAAGCTGTAAGCAGTGTTGGAGTATAAAGGTTTAGGACACAGAAATGTCTTTGGTTGTCTTCAAAAAATAAATGTGTTTTAAAAGGCTGAAGTCTAGCATAGGGACAATGTGGAGAGAAATATTGGAGTGATGGGAATTTTAAAAGGCCCAGGCTATAAGCATTTGCACAGCAACCTGATTTGGAAACCAAGAAATAGGAGGATAGTTTAGTTTATTATGAGGTTGGTTTCTTTTCTGATTTCTACAACAAAATGTTTTTGTAATGTGAAACGATATTCAGTGTCACAGCTAGTTAAATAAAACAAGTGGGAGAGAGAAGAAAAATAATTCTGAAACCTTTCTGAAATGAAAGCTTTCTTCTAACTCAGGAGCCATAAATAAAATCAAGTATTTGCCCTCAGGGAAGAACTTAACACAACTCCAATTCAGCTAAAGGAATCTTTTACCAAGGCACGTCTTTGCCCTCACAGCCTGTTACTGTGCCTTCTCCTCACTCTGTACTGTTTGGGAGTCAGAACCACCCTGCATTTAATAGCTGTGTGCTACCAAAAGTCACCCCAAAGGAGCCAACAGAGCCAATAAACCCCAGACAACCCTGATTTCTAACAACTGCAGTTCCCTGAAACAGAACTTTAGCCTTCAATGCTGATCCCACAGCCTGCACACCTCACCAACCCTCACACCTCCCTCTGTCACTGCCCAAGCTTCTCTCAGCACCACGATAAGCCTGTTCCTCACAGGACAGTGCAAAAGTTGCAGAGCTTTTTGCTGCTGCAGGATTATTTCCTCCTGTACGTGAACACAGGCTCCATAAGAAGCTGTTCGAGCTTGGAGGGCTTATTTCAGAAAGGGTTCCCAGCAAGCTAGTTTATCACATTATGAACCATTTGCACTCCAAGTTCATTTTCCCCATCACTCTGAAAACTACACAGAAGCCAAACAAAACCTCATGCAAAGACTCCTGTTAGCACAGTTTCCCCCTCCTCCTTTCAGCACAGTGAAATACTGTGTCCCTCCCTTCTGCAAAAGCAAAACAAACCCTGAAACCAAAGGCACATCAGAACCTCTTATGAAGTGGAGGAGGACAGTGCAGTGGGTTGCATTATGTCAAGATAGCCAAAGACTTTCTATAATAAACCCAAAAGGTCACAGAAGGATGTGCTGTGGTTTATGTACACATGCAAACATCTATTAAGGGTCTGTTCGTTTATAATGAAACACTCACGAGTCTGATGGTTAGGAATACACCTGATTATTAGCTGCAGTTTGATTGCTACTTACTGATAACCAACCCATTGCTGAAGAGATGGAAATGGTCCCACAACACTCAAGTTAGGAGTTTGCACTACATCCATACCAACTTTCCATCAGTTCCACCTCCAGCACATTGGCAGGACACACCTTTGGGCAGCCTAACGACACAGGGACTGGAAAATCTGGGATATACTGGTGCTAATCAAGAAGCATCTTTCTCTCTCCTTAATCACCTCCCTAACGTAATTTTTTAGTGTGAGGTGCCATTTCTGATAGTGTTGACTAGCAAATAGCATTGACACCTGCTAACCTGAAAGATGTCTTAGGTCAGCCACAAATCCAAATGCAACAGGCCAAACCTCTTTCTAAGTCCACCTGTACAAAATCAAAGTCACTTCCCAAAGAATTCAGTAGAGCTGCCCAAATTTACTACAGTATAGTTCAAAGGAGTGTGGAAAAGAAGTGTATAAACAAGGTTCTACCAATTCAGGGTGGCTCATGACAACTGGTGACATTTTCTTCTTGGAATGAAACCTGTCAAAATCCTGTAATTAAGTAAGAGAATGCCTTTGTTGCACAGACTTCATTTTCAAATACCAAAATCATCCTATATGAAATAAATCTCTGTTCATTTTATTTTTCAAAAGTCTCCTTTCCAGCATGACTTACACTCCCTCTTGAAAGCCTTTGTGTGCTAGGCTGCTTCAACCTCAAAAGAGCTGAAATAATCTGATGCTGAGGCAATACTCTAATCTTGTTTCCAACCTGCCTTTCTCTGCATTTCTCTTTTGCCTGGGTGTTTAGAAAGAGGCAAGGTACTCTTCCAAAGGTATTACACCTATTAACCTCAGTGCAAGAAAAACCCAAACTTAACTATATGTACCTATAGCTGTTCATGGAGTGCTCCAAAGCGTGTTACAACTCCTCTGTAAAGAAAACAAATCACACAGAAGCATGCTCACACTGTTAAACAGTCTGTGGAAGACTTGGGAATTGCTTTTAAATAAAAGGTGCTAGCACAGCAGATGCACCATTACTGCTGTTCAGGGGGGTGGTTCGTTTTCAGTTCCACTGCCTTCTGCTGCCTTCCCAGCTCTCCCAGTTCTGGAGTTGTTGTGAGCAGCTCTAACAGCTGCTTCACTGAGCAGAGGACCCCAAAACTCCACAGCACAGTCCCCCAAGTCAGCAGGATGCTCCAGAGCCTGCAGAGAACAGCAGCTTCCAAGCCTTCTAGACATTCGATCAGCAAAATGACCCAAGACCCTCACAAGCAGCAGAAATGAGAATCCACAAAAAAAACCCATGCAAAACATGCAAAACCTCCTCTTCAGTGGGAACAGGATGTTGCATTCCATATTCAGGTGTAGGGACAGAGCTTTCCCACAAGGCCCAGCTAGGAATGTGCCTACAATAGCATAGAAATAATGATATGTCAGTATTCCAATTCCAATAACAACACAGGAAAATGCTGAGTTTGTCAGTGCTGATTCATGTGTCTATGGGGGGGAACAATAGGTGACTTTAACACATCTTGTTCCTGCCTCCTGTTTCTCTCCACTTCTTTGAATTTCAAACTTCAAATGCTATAATTGGAGTTGAGTGAAAAACAGAACTTGTGTCATATGAGAAACTGACATTTTGGCATATTTTTACATTGACTCAGAACCAAAAAAAAAGCCCAAACCCTAAAATTTATCATGGAGTGACAATCCAAAAAAGATCCAGTTTTGAACACATCCATATTGATACATTTGTTTTGAGAACATTTTGTTTTGAGACTGTCAAAGCAATGTCACAAATTAAATCCTGCTACAGTATATCAACATTTTATGTGAAGCATCCAAACAAATATGGAAACAAGGATTTTACCTTACCAAAGCAAAAACCAATGTTCCTCAGTTGAAATATCTGTGTGACTGACACCTCTCAGTAAGACATTCTGATTTTGATGAAATGGCATTTTCTAACAGAAAATTGTTCCATCAGAAATTCTGATGGGCTTTCCTGCAATACAAACTTGTTTGTGTTACACATGCCTGGGAGAAAATGTCACTTTGCAATGTTTGCCTTGGTTAGGTGCCTCCCCATCAAGATGAGGATATTACACTGAGTTCACTTTGGTTTCTCTGCATTCCCCTCTCCCCACACACAACATGTACATTTATCATCTGATTAAAAACATTATTTATCTTTATATAAAAACATATATTTCCTAACAAGCCAAGACATTTATAAATAACTTATAATACTACAGCTGAGTGCTAAACATCATGATTTAGGATGAAAGAAGAAACCTTTCTGATCATTGTCCTTTAGTATTTCAAAGCCCATTTTTCATGTTTATTTGCTGTCACTGGTGATAAGTGATTGCCTTGCTGTATTGCATTTCCTCTGCAATGGTGAGCTGTTTGCAAAAGGAATGGAGGACAAGCTGTCACATCAAAGAGAAAAGACTGAAACCCACCAGGAGGTGAAGCAGGGGTTTATTGTCTTTTGCCCTGGGTTTTGACAGTTAATTAGCTCTCATCCAATTTATGCTTGTGTGGCAGCTACACCAGGGTCACCAGCAACAACTCCAAGGTGAGGAGGATGCAAAGGATACAAGACAGGAAAAGTTGCCACAGAGCCCCAGGAAAGCAAAGGGCTTCATCTTTCACCACCAGCCATGACTGATGGACTCGTTCCCTAATGAAGCCTTTGACTTGTTTGTTTTTACCTCTCACCACATGGAGGCTTCTTCTGACAGCTTTGGGCACTGAGGAATTGCCAAAGTGGCTGCTAAATTAAGCAGTCAGTGTAGCAGCATCTGTGGAAAAACTCTGTCCCTTCAACTGGCTTTGTGTCAGCTGCCTTGGGTAGAGGAAGAGGAGGAAGATGTCAGTGAGGAGGTGGTGATGAAGGGCATCACCAAGAACTTGCAGTGCTCCATGAGGCTGGACTTCACTGCCTGCCCTTCAGGACCTTTCAGGACCTCAGCCACCTCTTCTGCCATCCAAAGATTTTTCAAGGCTTTGCAAAGCAAATGTGCTTCCCCTCTCATAACCTGTTGCTCTCTCTGCTGCTTTAGTGACTTTTGCCACCTGCACCTATTTTATCTCCACTACCAGTTTGAAACCCCAAGTGCAGGGAGAAAGCAGTGCCCAAGGGATGCTCCTGGGGTGGGAGCAGAAAAGCAGTATTTTCACACCATGGGATAAAACCTTTGATCAAATCACATATGTCTTAGCTGCAATAAATGTTGAAGGGAGCTGGTCTCCTTAATCCCTAGTGAAATGCAGCAAGGTCTCACCTCTGGAAAAAAAGATGCTGGATCAATTTCGAGGTCAGGTATATGTCTCAGGGGAATGTGACAGACAATAGCACTGGAAAAAGAATTGGAAATGAGATGCAAATTCCATTTATATTAGAGTAAACATCTGCTGAAAGGGAATTTCTATACATAACTGAACCAATCAAGGCTCAGATTGGAGACCCATCCTTGAATACTACAGAGCTCCTTGGCTATGCCCAAGATGTGCCCCATTTCCAAGTTAAATCTTCATGACTTGTAGAAAGTACCTGCTGCCTCAAAAAAATAGTTTCTTTTTTAGAATTACCTGTCCAGACCTTATGCAAGCAGAGCTAGGCAGTTTCTGGGCACTACAGAGACACTCCTGAAGAGACAGTCTCATTTAGCCACATTAACTATGGAAAGCACAGCAGTAAAAGAGCACTGGCACAATATCCAGACTCATTCCTCAATACTGCACCTTCCCTGTGGCTGGATCCTGATGGGATCCTGTGGCTGAACTGGGGCTTCCCATTCCATGCTCCCACAAAGGGATGCTGTATGTGCATTCCATCAATGATGCCACAGTACTTTATATTCCTTCTGTGAAATACATTGAAAAGTCACCAATAAACTGTAACCCTGAAGAACAGAATTATCCAGCTTTTTGTATTGAAGTCACTTCTGGAGAAATCTCCCATAAATGAGTCAGTCACTTCCAGGAGTCACCCCAAGCAAACACTGAGCTGCCAAAGTCAGTGGTCACTCTACTGCTCATGGCTGCTGGAAACAGACTGGGATTTAACCAATATTGAGATGCAGCAATGAGCTCATATGACTTATCTCCAGGAACTGAGCTTGGGTATCAAGCATTCAAAGGGCAGAGAGATTCGAGCTGAGCTTCAAGAGCCCATCCCCAAACATTGAGCCAGCAGCAGCAGGGGAGCCGACACGTTGTCCAAATCCTCTTGAAAGTAACAATAGAGCCACATACTTCTGCACATAGATACCCTGCTACCATGAGAGGCACAGCCCGCTCTGCAATCCCCTCTTGAGAGTCCATGGCTGAAGGGACAGAGAGGTGCCTCCCTTTAATTAGGGATATCAACTCAAGTTCACTGAGTGCAACTTCAGCTTCAGCACCCAGAAGCCTAACTTTGGAGCCTCATCACACTTCTGTCTCCACACTGACAATGGAGACACAGATGTCCCTCTGCAGAGCTCACAGTGGTCACCCTCTCAAATCACTGAATGGTTTGGGTCAGAAGGGACCTTAGAGATCATCTAGTTCCCATCCCCTTGTGATGGGCAGAATCAGCTTCCACTAGACCAAGTTGCTCCAAGCCCCATCCAACCTGGCCTTGAACACTTCCAGGGATTCAAAGCACAAATGTCTCTTTCCTCTGACAACAAGAAGCTGAGACCCACCTCATCTGAGCTTCTATGGCTAGGTACAAGGATTCTAGTTCCTGCAGCCCATTCTGACATAACATCATCTGACATAACCTTATACTATGCAAACCTCCAAACCTTTCTTAATGAAGGACAAATATTAATGTGACTGGTATAAAAGTGGTCTCATGAGACCCACGCAGCAAGCTAAACAACAGACTAAACTTAGCATGTGAGCTTGTGGCTTTGTGCTTCTCTCAGCTGTGAGTCATTGTGTGGGGTAGAAAACTGCCTTCCTCCCCCAAAATATCACAGAAAGTAAGCAATGCCTCACATTACAGTAAGAGAGGCTCTACACAGCAGGGGCCAGAATTGTGTTACTCATAGGGAGCCTGAAGGCTTGGCAACATCGCAGCCAAATCTGTCAATTACATTTCACACAGCCCATTGAGCAACCAGCAGAAGAAAATCATTTTCAGCCAGCCCCAATCCAGCAAGGTTCAGATAAGAAATAGGAGAAAGACCCTTTCAATTCAAGGTCACCTACCTCCTTTCTCTTCAGTCCCTTGAAAGCTTCGTTTGAATCTCCTCCCTTGCTACCGTGAACACTGTGCACAGCACAGGTCCTTTCCCTGAGGTGATGTGATCTGTGACTGCTGCCTCGGGACTTGGATGCACTGCCTGGGAAGGCTGCCAGCTGTACAAGGGAAGCAAGCACCTCTTGCAGATTAGCAATGAGTCCAAGCAGTCCTTTCTTCTGCACAAATTTGGAAGTTTGAGAGTGGGAGCATACACGCCAAACACTTCCCAGCAGATTTAACAAATTTGCATTGGCAAACATTCAGTGATTCAGCTCAGGACTCCTCACCTTGAAAAATATGCACACCAGGTAGCCTGGTGTGTCTTACCTGAGTGAGTCCCTGTGAAGCACCACAACTCAGTACACTGCTCCAACTCAGGTACTGCAACCACTTCGCAGGGTGAGCATTCAAAAAATAAGGTACTGAATAGTCAACTCAAAGGGAAGGCAAGTCAGAAACCCTGAAACTGAGTCTTCAGCTTTGATCAGGAGACAGTTTTCTCTGTGTGCTTCTGTTCACCAAGGAAAAGAGGTTTCTTAATACCAGCTCGAGGATGTGATGTATAAACCCAGAGAGCCACCCATGAGAGGTATGAAATGCACATGTATGCAGATTGACAGCAGCTTTTTGTGTGTTTAATAGCCAAGCATTTAATTGCCCACTTTGAGACAGTAAGTCATGACCAGGAAGGCAAGACATGGGCCCTCACGTGCCCTCCCTGGGCCAGCAACTAATCACACAGGACAAAGAATCAGAAAAGTCTCAAATGCCATGCGGGCCAGCAATTAATCACACAGGGCGAAGAATCAGAAAAGTCTCAAATGCCATGACCAAGGCAGGTGCCAGGCTCTGTAGGAGAGAGTCCCAATCACACAGTGGAGCAGAGGGACTGTGCCTTGTCTGAGGTCTTGCAGGATAAGCTTCATACCCACACCAAGATTTTCGGTGCTAATTTCCCCCCAGCCCATACCTGTAAGGAGCCCCAGACACTCCTTCATTATTTTTCACTGAGGCTTATCAGCATTTCTTTTGGGCTTACAGAGGCTGCATGAGAGGAGCAGAACCTTGAGACCAATCACAGCACTTAACCACCCTCTCCACTGAAAGGCTTTTTCAAATATTTGCTGCTGCTCCAAGAACCTGAACACACAGGATAGCCAAGACCTCTAGCACACAATGATCTGATTTAAATGTCTATTTACCTTAGGGAAGAACACACCGAGGTTTTTGAGAATGAATTATACAAGTCAAAACTTCTAAAGGAAGATCAATAGTTGGACATCAAGTGCCTTTCCATTTCAAAATCTTGCATATCTTTTGTCAATGGAGCTGTAAGTCAGACTCATGAGAGAGGGTTAAGGGGTGTTTTTGTGCTGCCCTCAACCCAATATTTTAACAAACATCGCTTTTCCTTTCTGACTGCACTGCAAATCCATTATGGATAAGGAAAGCAGTCCTAAAACACAATTAAGAGATGGAGTCATGAGATTGTAACCTTGCAGCTATGAAACAATGACCTCAGCACAAGGAATAGATTGAAGATACACTAATCCCTATTAAAAGGGGAAGCTGGCAAATAATGCTTTTTAAATCATTTAAATTTGCAGCATGCTGAGCCCAGGGTGCATGAGGCTGGAGGAGAGCTGAAACAGCCATGCCAATAGATTTATCTGCTCCCTGGGGCTCGAGGGGCACCCTGCTAGCAGAGGCACTGGAGAGCTGCATGAGCACTGTGTGTGTAAACATGCACACAAACACACAGTTTCTGATCTCATCACCCAGGGACTCGAAGGGCTTTCTCCTGGGCATCTCCCTGCTGACACAAAGCAGCCTGGTTCACACAGACCAGGCACAACTTCAGGTTCAGAATGTCACAGCTCCAAAGCTGCCCTCAGGAGACGCTTTACTAAGAAGTTTGTCCCAAGCCTTTACTCATACTCACACCTTTAAGTGCCTCCCTAGCACAACAGAGTAGCTCAAAGCCTCTGCAACCTCTCAAGCACCCTCGGCATCCAAGTTACAATGCAAGATCATCAAGGGCATCCATTTTCTGGCAAGTTTTTCCCCTCCCTCCCCTCTGCTCCGTTCCAAAGCCAAAAGGTTTTGAGCAAGTGCAAAGCTTTTGGCTTTGAGTGGTCAGTGGGAATAAAAGCAATGCAACCTGAGGGAGGAAGAGATGTCAGAAGAGAAGCAGTAGAGCAGGGGAAAGTCTCTGTTCACCACAGGTCTACTGGCAGTCAGAGACTCTAAGATGCAGCTGGGAGGAGAAGTGCCACTGAAGGATCAGTCAAAGCAGCAGTGTTTCTTTTAGAGGCATTCAGATGCCTGGACATCCTACTGAGTCTCCAAATAAATAATATTTGATTGTGACAAGTGCCTAGCATGCTTCTGAATGCAGCAAGAAAATAATGCACTGACATTAGGAAAATACTAGAGAGGCATAAGTCAATCCTACTCATCCTAGGAAGAACGAAAAAAAAATAACCCAAAAGCCCACACATTTGATTTAAAAAAATGTCCTCACCACCATTAGTGATCATAAAAGCCACTTTTCTGGCAAGGCTCAAGCTACCTGCAGAGAATTCACTTTCCTTGTCTTCTGACAAGAAGCTCAAGGGAAAAATGCCATCCATCCCTCTTTCCTCTATATGCTCCATTCTGCTCCATATGGTGCTGCCTGATAGTAAATGAGAAATTAAAAACATTAGCACCAGCCTCTGCTCTCTCCTCCCCCATTGCTTTCTCCCTGCAGTGGCTGCACAAAATCTGCTGGCCCAAGCTGGAGGTGAAACCGTTTAACTGCTGAGCTCTGGAGTCACATAGGAGCTCTCTGTTGTCTCCTCAGTTCATAGATGCCAGTTCTGCCAAGCACTGAC
>NW_008682402.1:89312-94974 GCF_000695815.1 Acanthisitta chloris
ATGAAACTCTCCCCATGGATTCTTTTTTTTTTAATTTATTTAAAACTGAATGTAAAGAAACAGACACAATCTGAAATCAAAACTAAAACCTTTGAGTTTGAGGCAGGCAGCAGTTAGCTGTAAATTTATATCCCAGTCCTTCCAAACCAGAATTTATAGAGACATATTTTCTCATTAAAAAATACAAATTCTGAACTAAATTTTCCCAGTAAATTCTACTCATAACCTGCAACTGCCGTTTTGCTTTCTGTTTCAGAATCCTTCGAAATCAGCTTCAGCATGTGCCATGTGCAGTCAGCTCCTTCACATGAATATTGTAAAATAGGACCCAAATATAATCTGTTTTTAATAATTGGGAGCAATTGAATGAAAAGCTCAAGAATAGGGAGAAGTAATCAGTAGGTACTGAGGTACTATTTTATTATTCCTGTAGCACCCAGGAGTGGAGGCAGGGGCAGGTGCCACAGAGCCCTGAAGAAAACTGTCCCTGCCCAGCACATGCAGTAGGAGTCTAAGCCAAACAGAGGAGAGAAGGTCATGGTGAAACAGGCACAGTGAACGTGACAAATAACTCATCACTATGTGCAAGGATATGATCTCTATAGATTAACCTTGGCTCCTCACAGAATAGCCATTATAATCATCCCATTTTTGTAGGCAAAACAGCCTTTTGGAAAGATTTAAACACTGAAGGTAATTAAGCTTTGCCCACACAGGAGCACTGGCTGAGATTCTTGCTGCCCATCAGGCTTCCTGCGCAAGGTTTGGGACATTACAGTCCCTGTTTTCATTGTCCTCCAGACCAAAATGTTCCCACCAAGAGGGAAAAGCCCTGAAGTCCCTCAAGCAGACCCTGCTCAAAAGACCTGGAGAAATGTGCAAAGGAAGAAGCAATAACAGGTCAATTTTTCATTCATTCTTTGACAAGAAGCTTGCTTTGAGGTTTAAAAAAACACTGATAACTGCCAAAACCCTCAAACTTCCTAACTGCCACATCAACTAAATCCACAGCCCTAGCTATAATTCCCCTAACATACTTCAGTTCAGCACAAGCCAAGTGCAGGGAAAACTCCCTCCTGAAAGGAGCCACTGGCTTCATCATTTAACAAAACCAGTATGACCTGAGCAATTACTGCTCTTCCAACCCTCTTCCCTCCTACAGCAGCAATAGCAGCTACTTCCCATGAAGGCAGCATGGAGAACAGGATGCATGAAGCTTGCAAACTGGGGAATAAAAGAGGTGATGGTAGCCTATAAATACCAAGGACTAGAGAGGAGAAATTCAAGGATAAAAGTGAGAAGTAGCCTGAAACTGGAAATGGAAAAATCCATGCTGAGCATGATGGACCTCTTATCTACGCAGAGAATTATGAGGAAAATCATTTACCTGGAGAACATGACTAGAGATGCTCAAAAAGACAAATGTAAAGACACTTGCAGGGAAATATAGTAACATAATTCCCTCTCTAACTAGAAGACTGTTCATGGTGCACTCAGATATTCACTCCAGCTCTTATAAAAGGCAAAGAGATTCCTGCCTAGTCAGAAAACCTAGCACAGCATAAGTCCAAAAGTGAGTCCTATCTAGTAAGCCTTTGGAAAGGACAATTCTCAACTAACTGCCAAACCAAGCACTTCTTATTAAACTTATTTTCACTATATAGATTAAAAAACAACAGCTAGTAGCAGAGGGTTATGTGAGAATGCTCCTTCTCACTTGATAGTTGCTTCTCCAGCCAGAAGGGTAATGTCACATATCATGCAGTAAAAACACAGAGGTAATTCCTGCTCTCCTTAAAAATAAACTTTATATATATATGTATCTCAATGGGACCCCTGTTACAGAGTCCAGATTTCATTCCAGGGCATTAAAAATTCATTTTGGTTCACTATGGTTAGACCAAAGGCCTAGCCAAGATGCCAATTCTCTCTTCATTTGAGAGGAGTGGCCAGGCATTTGCCAAGCCTCAAATACATGCTATCAGCACTGAAGGTGGATCAGTGGAAAATGCTTTCTTCCACTTTAGCAGGCACAGCTTCCTCCCTACATTCCTCTTGGATGCAGATGTATCTATCTGCATGTTTATCACCACTGCCTATGGCTGCACTTGCCAAAGGGGTCCAGGAGTGCCAAACAGCAGCATCTCTGCAGCACTGGCTGCTCAGAGCCCTGGAGATCTTCCTGCCCTATGCTATGTGTTCCTGCTCCTGTGCACAACTCTTGGCCATCAGCAAGCAAAGCCCAGGTATGTCACCAACACTATCTCACTCACCACCTTCCAGCATGGCTACACTCACTGGCACAGAGAAATGAGACCAATAAAACCAAAAGCAGAGATGAGACATTCTTCATTCTGGAGGGAGCAGGGCAGCAAATGAGCTGTGGGATGAAGCCAGGCTGAAACAAAGGATAACCCTTTTGGATCTGTGTGGCAATTCCTTTCAGACAAAGGTTTCCCACCTCAGATACATGATATGCCCAGCAACCTAACCTTTTGTGATGTGCTGGGACTAAAGTGTTGCAAGAAGAGTCTGTGAAAACCTGACATGCACAAAAAGACAGACGACCCCCATCATTTGCCAATCCAGGCATATGAGCACACTGCTCACTGACATGGCCTGAGCTCCAAGCCTGCAGACACATTGGCAGATGTCCCCAGGGCTTTCCCAAGCCTTTGAGGCTGTTCAGTCAAGTGTAGATGATGTCTGTGAGCCCCAGTCGCTGCTTTAGCTTCTCTGTTTGAAGGTGTCTATAGACTTGGGGCCCCTGAGCTAATGCAGCACAGTGGCAGGAACAGCTCTGAGGGAAGCTTAAAACCAGGATAAACAACTTATTACGGTTAATGGTTCGCTCAGTATTTCAACCAATGCAATGCCAGTCACCCAAAGGCAGGGCTGTGGGTCTCAACACTAGCACAGGCAGAACAGAAAGAGCTTTTCAAGGTCTGTCTTCCTGCTAACACTGTATTACTTTATATTGTATCATAAAAATTGTCTGAATGGTAGTTCAACAAGCCAGGACTTGATTCACAGACCTGCCGTGTTACTGATGCAGCTGAGGTCAAGAAATACAAATAGAGCAGATAATTAGAAGGGAAGTGCGTGGTGCTGAGCAAACACATCAGGCAAGGAAGGATTTTCTGCTCTGGAAATGTGGAGAAACTGCATTTACAGAACTACCCAAGCATCTTTTTTTTCATATTGCTTTCAGCATCCACCAAAAAACATGGACTTGAAGGCTTACAGATACAAGAATATCAGCCTGTAGTATTGCAGTTGTTCTTTTAGGGTTTGGACATAGGGCTCTGTATACACCTGAAAGACCAAATTCACCAGTGGCATAACACAATGCAGGCAGCCCTTAGCAGAGCTGTCCCCTTATTTCCTAGGAAAATGAGACATCAGGGACAACCCTTAGGGACTAGCAGATCACATTCATCGCTGGAAGGAATGAAGAGAAATGCATTGCAACAAACAGAGCTGAGCACAGCTTCTACCAACAGAAAACAACAGGCTTTGCTGTCATGTTTTACACCCTGGAGGGCAGAACATGAGTTCCTCCCACCTGAAAGAATTCAGTTGTCCTGTCTGCTGGGGGGAAAAAAAAACTTACTTTGGCACAGAGGCAAAGTATCAAAAGCTCTTCATCCAGCTTGCCTTAGCTATGAGTTTTTCCGGTTTCTGTTTCAAGATGTGGTGAAATTCCATGTTTCACTTTCTCCTGACAAGCTGGCAGCAGATCACCTGCGTCAGGTGCACCTTTGTGTCTAAGGACATGGTAGACAAACAGTCCATTCATACTGTTAAGAGAGGCTGTGTATGTGGACACCAGGCAGGATTCAGATGCTGCAGAAGACACACAATCCACATAATTCATCTCCTCAGTAGAGTAATGCTATGCCATTGACAAAACCCCTACATAAACACCCAGCTGGTAATCTGATTACACCCTGAGGGAAAAAAGATTGATAGTCTTGGTGGGTTTACTGTGCTATAACAACAGAAACCATCTTTGTCCACCTAGTCCTCTAATCCTTTCCTGAAACATTGCTAAGTACCCTTACCTGACAAAGGTGAGCTCTACAAGTTAATAACACGTCACAGAGAGAGCAAGTTAAACCTCAGTGTTAAGCTCGAAGCTGCAGCCCCTTTGCTCACTAATGAAGCTGCAGACACCAGAGGTATTTTTAGAGTGCCTGAAAACCTTGTTATAATCCACAAAGTTCAACTATGATAGGAAGACCCAGAATGTTACAGAAAAATAAAAACTAAAATATCTCCCAAGGCTATTAAAAATGTCCAAAGAGTCAGCACACACACAAAAAAAAAACCAGCTTTACCTGATGTAAAGTAAAAATTTAAACAAATATTCTTCGGTGTTGTAATTCCTGGAACAAAACTTATTAGAACATTTAAATTAATTCTGCTCCAGGCATTAGGATACACTATCAGTTACTCCCTTACCCACCCCCTGGGAAATATTTCACTATTGCTGTCAGTCAACTGCTTGAATGCTTGGAGTTTACCAGCTGCATAACATATATTGATTTTTGATGAATGACATCTCTCTCTGGGCCATTATGGTTTTGTTTTCAAACCTTATTTAATTGTTCGCCTATTTTTCAGTGAAATAAATGCAAAGTGTTTATTCTCCAAAGGCTGTAAACAGAGATCTCAGGTCTAGTTTCTATGACAACCTCACTTGATACAGCAAACCTAGATTATC
This sequence comes from Acanthisitta chloris, assembly GCF_000695815.1. Taxonomy (NCBI): domain Eukaryota; kingdom Metazoa; phylum Chordata; class Aves; order Passeriformes; family Acanthisittidae; genus Acanthisitta; species Acanthisitta chloris. The sequence continues at coordinate 94,039 of NW_008682402.1, forward strand.
TCTAATGACAGCATGAAGTTTAAATTGCACATTCTGCACAAACAGTGCACTGTTGACCTTTTATTGAAAAATGGAATACAGAATGATTAGCATAATGTGCTATATGAAAGGGAAAATCGTGGAATAATGCAGATTGTACTCTAATCGTAACTACAGTGCTAATCTCTAGCAAACTCTTTGCCAGAACATGAAGCTTTAAAAATTAAGATTTTTCCAGGCACCATTTTCAAATCCTGTTAGGTAGTAATGCTATGACATTAAATAGTTATCAGATAACACTTGCTGCTTCTGCTGTTTCTCTCCCCTTGCAGTTTTTAACAGGGGAGTAAAAGTGGATAAGCTTATGGAGAAATATGACCAAAAAATTCCAGCTATGAGAACTATTTTTAAACCTCCTGAAGGCATTTTTTTTTTCTCATGCTTACAAATTCGTTTGGAAGCAAGAGCCAAAAGACACAGTCCTTTCTGTTGGGTGCTGTCTCCCAAAACCTGCATGTTTTCCTAGGAGGAAAATTTACATGTATGCTAGTGAATAAAGCCCAGCTCACCTACACAGACAGAGACGCTGCAGGAGATATTCTCTTTGCAAGAGCAGAGATAGAAAATATTTTCCCTTCATACACAGCAAGTTTCAGCAGGCTTTGATTTTACCAGCTACAGTTTGTTGCTGCTCACACAAATGTCTGCAGCAGTGTATGAAATGTGAATTCTTTGAGGTGTTTGGTGCATGAACTGAGGTTCCCATTGGAGTTGAGTCATGTGCCCTGTAAGGGGACAGCAAACTGTTAAGTCATAGACTCATAGAATTCAAGGGTTGGAATGGACCTTCTAGATCATCTAGTCCCAACCCCTTGCCCTGGGCAGAGACACCTCCTCACTAGATCAGGTTGCTCAAGGCTCATCCAGCCTGGATTGAACACCACCAGGGTCAGGGCC
>NW_008682402.1:95318-105727 GCF_000695815.1 Acanthisitta chloris
AGTATTCCAGTCTCAGGAGAGCAGAGTAGAGGGGAAGCATCACCTCTTTTGACCTGCTGGACACAGGCCTTTTGATGCAGTCCATGATTTGATTTGCTTCCTGGGCTGCAGAAGTCTACCCTCTGCAGAATACTTTTATTTCCTTTAAACTTCCATGAAACAGTAGGACATATTTCCAATTTCTGAATGAGTTTTCACTTGTATTCAACATAATCAGTGAACAGTCTCAAGACAACCAAGCAAACAAAACCCTAATTAATATCAAAATGCAGTTATAGATAGTAGAACTGATGGGTCAAGGAATTGGGAATGAGGTAGAGAAACTTTCATTTCTGCAGTGCCCAAAAGTAATGCCAAGTTATTGTTATTTTCCTTTCTAGGTTTATTTTAAAAAAAAATATTTAAAAGTTGCATTATCTATTTTTCAATAGTGACAAGTATGGAGGAGAATTATAAAAGTAGCTCTCCATTGTGTGATAGGAAGTCTTGGACTGTCCAAGCCTGGGCACAAACACTGAGCTCACAGGCATTCAGCTCTCATACCTTTTTCTTCCAGAGGATGTTATTCAGCAACTAGATCTTATTAGCATCACATCAAAGTGGTCTCTCCATCCCTCCCTATTCAGCAAACAAGCTAAAAATGATTTTCAGGTGCTCATCTACAGAGCAATGCCATTAGAGGAAACCTATTCCCTCATTTCTCTCTCTAATGGGTTTATGCCATTAATACTGTCAGCTGAGTTGTTTCTAACCAGCAGTTAAGGCAGCAGCAATAATAAAGCAATTTTTTTTTAGTGCAGGCAGCCCCCAGTGTAGTTGTGTTCTATGCAGCTACTCATCACCACTGCTGTTCTCTGCATACCGAGAGATCTCTGGTTTTCAGGGTTTTCCATTTGGCAGTCTTACATTTTTCGTAATAAGCACTGTCTTCCACTGCAGCAGCTGACAGGAAGGAATCAATTAATGTAAAAGGCATCCACTCGTTTCCACATGGAATTATTACACTTGTAAATGTAATCCTGTCATTTGATATATAAGATAGCAAACCATGTGTTCGGTAAGGTGATGTGTCCCAAGCTTAGGTATTTCTGAATGCTGAAACACTGCCCAAACTCATCCACCACGATTTTAATCTTCACTGCCTCACAGGTTGGAAAAGACCTCTGAGATCATCGAGTCCAACCCATGACCTAACACCACCATGTCAACTAGACCATGGCACTGTGTGCTACATCCAGTCTCTGCCTCAAGTGATGGCAAAGACCATTCATTTGTGGTGCTGCTCACATGGTGAGTGATGGGACAGAGGCCACATTGACCACATCTGCACAGCTATTCAACTGTTACCACTCATCTTACACATCTTTAAAAACCCAGGGTAAATATTGATAACAAATTGGCAGCAGAAGCCAACACGTCTGACAAGTAACTTTGCAGGAGGTCTCCATACATACTGGTTGTCTAAACACAAATAAATTACTGCTTTTAAAGACACTGTAAATTATAAACCTCTTTAAACAGAAACTCTCACCACTTGCCTCAAATACATTACCTGGACATTCACTCCCACAGATCAAAAGAATGGAAATGCTTCCTTGTTCTTCTGCCACATTTCTTCAATTTCTCTTGTAATATTTTTAGTTAGGATACTGACCAATTTTGGTACCTCCAGTTAATTCTTATCCTCTGTTTCACATTTCCTTCAGGCACAGTTTGCATAGCTCTAGTCACTTGTACAAATATTTAAAACCAGCAAGACAAACCAAGCATAACAAATCCAGAAATAAAGCAACTCCCACAGAAGCTAATGTTTACCCAAAACTGAGCATGAAATATTCCACACCTCTCTCCAGACAGCCTCTTCTGTTTCTCTGAGGTGGGATCTGATGATGCTGTGGACAAGAAGAGCCAAAGTCCCTGACATTTCTGCATTCTCACCTTGGACCCTCAGTCGTTCAGCCTCTCCAGGTTACTCTGTGTGACTCTGGAAGAGCTGCAGCTGCTGCAGGCTGAATGCAGGTGCAGATTTGAGATGAAGGTGCATATGTCAGTCCCATATTCATCATGCAGAAGAGTCTAGACTCCAGGCCAGGCACTAACACTGTCAACCCCATCATAGGACTGACATATGTCCAGGAATCACCATCTCTCTCTATTTCCCATGTCTTCAGCAAAGCTGGGATGTGGCTACCCCTATGAAGTGAATGAAACAATTCAACTGGGCAAGAAAAAGTAGCCAACAGACCTAATAAAGTAAATCATTCCCATCAAAGTAAAACATGTCATTAAGAATACTGGAAATTCATGCTAGCTGATACAATCACCTTCCTGCAGTAAGTAAACATCTCCTACAAAAAGTCAGACAGCTGAAATACCATTTGTTTTACAATGAACTTTTAGCCCCACAGCTCAGCCAAGCAACCACATAGTTTTTTTCTCTGAAACATAACCAGCTCTGTGTGATGCCAGACAGCTAGGAGAGCACTCCAGGCTGGAAACAAAGAGATACTATTGTCTTGGGACTGCCACAGTCATTGTTCATACCTATACTCATCCCACCACTTCTGTAAGGCTGACAAAACAGTTACAGAGAGCTCTTCCACTCACGACTGCTTTGCAAGGCTCTGAATCAAAGCTGGACTTGGAACAAGGCAAGTGGCAGAAATAAAACATGATATGCCCAGTTGCTGCAGTAAAGACCAGAATCAGGAGACCCAAACAGACGCAAGACTCCAAACTACATTTGCCCACCTTTTTATATAGACACAGGCAGCTCATTCTACAGCTAAAACTGGGTTGCCATTCACTTAGAAAGATTCCCAGTCCTCTCCCCTGCATAGTAAACCAAGAGATCTTTGAAGAACCACCAAGCCTTTAGCTCCCAGCCACTGTATCTGAGACTCCCCTTTGCAATTCCTGTGGGCACTGGGGAAAGCTATGGCACTCAGATACCACCTGAATGTTTCTGGGGCTCCAAAATTAAACATCCTGCAATTCCAGTTCTGTAGTTCGTGTACACTATTGCTCTCTGTGTGACTCAGGATGCTGTACTGTCTACCTATATGCAACACTGAGCCAAGTGCAAACTAAATATTTTTTAAGTAAAAATCAGGTTGATGTTTACACTACGTATTTTTAAAGCAGCTTTTAATTTTAAAGAAAAAGACATTCATAAAAAGGGCTTCTACCCTTCACAAGAGCTTCTGTTTTCACCATTTGTTGGCATCCTTTGAAATACTCTTTGTAATGACTAAAGACTGTTCAGGACCTCCAACATCTACCACTGCATCCTCTGAGATGAGTGTACTGGATCAAGAGATGTTGGGAGACTACTGACCCATGTATGGGGGAGATTCTTAACCAGGTCCAGAGAAGCATGAGTGTAAGGCTTCTCAAAAAACCAATTCTTCAAAGTCTTCATCTGCTCTAGTCCTTTTCCTGCTTTCCAGCAGGGTAAAGAGTTGACACAACACCAAATCTGAGTGAATGTGAGCAGACAGACCAACTCCCAAATGGGTGATGGTGTGCAGTTAAGGTGGCTTCCAGATTTGCTGGATTCCTGCTATGCTGATAGATTGTAGAAGAGTTTGAGAATTATCTTATTAATCACAGCCTGTGAAAAACAAGATGAGAGTCAAACTGCCAGGCATGATAGGAATGTTATGCAAAGGTGTCTGTAAACTTCTGCTGACCCCTTACACCAACCAGGTCGAGAGCTCTTTTATTAATGCTAATGCTTTTCATATTAGTGCTCACATAAAGAAATCCTGCTGACTGCTGGGGTCAAAGGGTTCACAAGATGCGTTGCCCACATCAGCAATACACTGATGATTGTTTCTGACATGACCCCACAGCTAATGAAGGGCCATTTGTAAGGGAATTGCTTTTCACACAGAAAGAGGTCTGTGATGAAGGTATAAAACACATCTGGAGCAGGATAGGCTGCTGTTTTCAGGATGCAGTAATGAAAAAGACCTTCGTCCCACTGAGACATGGTGTACCTGTGCAAGTAACACATGTCCCTGGGTTTCTTCTTCCCATTCCTGTCACTTAATTTTCCCATGCACAAGATGCTGCATCCACTCCTTGTTGCTAAATGATCAACACCTCTCTATTTTTGACCCCCACATCAAGTACTTCACCTGCAAAATTAGACTTTTTGAAGTCCAGGTCAATACTGCAGCTCAGCTTTTCTCAGCCTGCTACTCATCCTGCATCCCTTTCTTTTGGGGCCCCTGTCAACAGGCTTTATAAAGGATGAAAGTCTCAAGTGCATGGCAGTATGGGAATGGAAGCAGCAAGCAGGATGAAGGACTAACCAAGTAGTCTCAACCTTTTGTATCGCTGTGTAATCCTGTGTCAGGAAACATTTCCACTTTCTTTGGTAAAAACTGGTTCCTGCACTTGTCCAGGCATGAGTCTATCGAGGAATAATAGGAGAGCAGTTTGGAGAGGACTTTAGGAGGTCATCCAGCAAGGGACATGAACTCTGGCACTTGTGACAGATGTGCCTCTAACCCATGCTAAAAATACTCCCTGAAGACCCCCCAATAAACTGGTTCTGAGAACCACCTTTCATGTCATTGTAAAGAAAGATATCTTCCATTACTGGGCCTCCCCAGGATCTCAGGAACATCCTTCACATCATGTAAATTATGCTCTTTTATGATAGCCTGGAGGCTCTCTTCCCTAACAGATAACACCTTATCTGTTTATAAAAGACCTTCACAGACTTGCATGTTTAATTTGTTAGTGAATAATGGCTTCATCACCTAATAGGAGGGGCTACATGTATTATGGAGGACTGCAGAATTATGGGGGGTTTAATCATTTTCACCCTGAGGAGAACAAGTTACCAGAAGAGTGTATGAGTATATAGGTATTACATGATTTTGAGGAGGGAGGGATTGCATGTAAACCTACATAATCAACCAAGTAGAAAATCTAGAGATCATAAGCAAGAAACAGTCATGCTGAGAGCATCTCCCTTCATCACCTTGAAACAGACCTGCTAGGAGTAAAGGATTCCATATTATGAAAAATGTCAAGATGTCAGGTATTCCTTTTCATCCCTCAGAGTGGGGTGAGACAGTGTCTTTCTCAGCGAGCTTTTCTGTTGGATCTGTTGTTCTTTGCACAAACGTTATATCATATCAAACAAGGAACATCAGTAACACAAACTCAAGTTTCCCACCCCTGCAAAACTGCAAAACGATGGGTTCTTCTGCTGAAGCTGTTTATGGTCCAGGAGGAACATACAACAAAAAGCTCTTTTCAAAAAAACAAAAAAAAAAAAAAACCAAAACTTTTCCACAGAATGTTTATGCTTTCATGAGCCATTGCTCTCCAGCACAAATACATTTATTCAACAATCCCAGCCGCGTCATTAGCTTCCCACTCAGGTGGGGGAATGAGGCAACAGTTCACAGCTGCATTACTGCTGCTGGTGGGGTTGCAATAGAAAACAAAACTCCAAAAGGCATCAGAGGACAAAGAGTTTGAGGTCAACATTCAACCACAGCACATTTCCCTGATGTCGCTTATGAGGTCATTTTTTAAATCCCAGTATACGTGGCAAAAGTTCATCCTGCAAACATCTACAGCTCAGACCACAGCCATGAGGAGGGATGGTATAAAGCAGGAGGACACGTACCATGCCTCTTCAAAAACCAGTGACAGCTGGCAAAGTGCAAAAGTTTTCAGTAAGAGCTGGGCTGCTGCCTCAATCTAGGGCTGGCACATTAAAAACAAGAGGCCATGTATCCAAAAGCTTATCTGTTTCATTCAGCTGTATCAGCTGGCCTAATAAGAGATATCTCTCCTTACAGCTCCCACCATGGAAATGGGAGTCATTTATCAACAAGGACTTTTCCCCTGAGCTACCTTGACCTTTTCTGTTGATGCTGCTTTTTCACTGTGATTTTTGCCCATTTAGGAAAGAGTCACATAGTCTAACTTTAAATGGATTATGAACTTACATGCCCTATATGAGACCACAAATGCAGAAAGATCTTAGAGTCCTCCCATTAGATGCTACTGCCATATCTTACTGTATCCCAGGTATTTACCTCCAGTATGTATTTCTATACCTAGACTTAACTATGGAGCTAAGTGGATTTATAATGATTTCGGTGTTGTTACAACACATACCAATATGTAAACTTGCAGCATGTTCATTAAACTTCAAATTATATATATTTTAAAGGGTGCTAATAGCCCCGTTTGATGTGGTAATTATTGATATTGGCTTCCTGTAGAAAGCTCTCAAACTACCAGCTAATTTCACTCGGAAAACAGCTGTCACATGATAATGGCATTAAAAGTCACTAAGCTGATCTGCATTCAAAGCCATGCCATGGAGGTGAAAGGGCCTGTAGCCAATTATTACTCCTCTGAGCCAGACAGTCCCCAAACACAAGCAACATATGCAGATCCATCCCTCCTTGTCTTTAATTAGATCCTGCCTACCCTCTGCAGCAACAGCAGTATAAGTGAGAAGGGCACATGTTAGGCAGTGGGGAAATAATCAGAAAGAGATCCCAACCTGCACTGTCTGGCATGTCCTGCCAACACCTGCATGTTGTACACAGGAGCTAAAGCCAGCACCAAGAGATTATTTTTATAGTGTCCATGTGTGCTTGTTTGAGCTGAAGTAGAGTTAACTTTCTTCACAGAGGCTAGTATGGGGCTATGTTTGGGTTTTGTGCAGAACACAGGGTTGATAATGCAGAGATGTTTTTGTTATTGCTGAGCAGAGCTTACACAGAGTCAAGGCCTTTGCTGCTTTCCATACTGCCACACTGGCAAGGGAGTTGGGGGTGCATGGGAGATTGGGAGGAGACACAGCTGGGACAGGTGACCCAAACTGACCAAAGGAATATTCCATACCATATGACATCATGCTCAGTATATAAGGTGGGAGGAAGAAGGAGGAAGGGGGGACATCTGGAGTGATGGTTTGTCTTCCCAAGGAACCATTACGTGTGATGGGCCCTGCTCTCCTGGAGATGGCTAAACACCTCCTGTCTTTGGGAAGCAGTGAATTAATTCCTTGTTTTGCTTTGCTTGTGTGTGCAGCTTTTGCTTTCTCTATTAAACTGTCTTCATCTCAACCCATGAGTTTTTGTAGCTTTTACCCTTCTAATTTGCTCCCCCCTTTCACTGGTGGGGGAGTGAGTGAGTGGCTGCGTGGTTCTTGGCTCTGCTGCTGGGGTTAAACCACGACACCATGCTGCAAAATATGTGACTTTCATGGAGCTAATAAAATACATGGCATTCTGTGCACAATCTCCCAAGTCTCTTTGCCCACTGCAAGGACCATGTCACTGGCAGATTAATGATTACTATTTTTTCTGGTAGTTATGGGTGCACAAGGAATACAAGTTTGCATTCACTGCTTATGAGGAAATAACTTTAAAAATGTTATTGGCACAATCTGCTACTGCTTGAGTGAATCTAGTGAATCTATACAGTTTGCAGTGATTATGAAACTGGGCAAAAGCTAATAGAAAGGTCCAAAGAAAGGTACCAGAGCAGCCAAACTATCTTAGAGATTTTTCAGCCAAAAACTCACCTGGCTGTTGCTGTAAATTCTGACATGAAGACCTCCCATGCCCATATCTATGCTTACTCCCTGCAAGGTTTGACTTGCTTTCGTTCTAGCCTTTCTGGTGGAGTGGGTACAAACTTTGTGTTTCCAGAAGGGAGAGGCTCCACTGTCAAAGGTTTCAGCCCTTGAACTCTTTGCCACATCTCCCAGAAGCAAAGCTGATCTTTTCTTCAACACCAGCCACTTTGCTGTAGCAGACACACTTCTCCTGAGTGGAGAAAAATACATCTTCCATCACTTTACCCTGAAAAAGTGGTGTGATCCACACCATTCAAATAATAGTGGTCTACAGGTCTTTCTCACACTGCTCCAAGGTGTGTCTCTTATAATGCTCCCACTCTTCCTGCACATGACCCTGTTTTGTCAGCAAGTCCCTCCTCCTTTCCCCCAGCTCTTCTCCCTGCTGTAGTCAGGGGAAAACCCACTCCACCACTCAAGGGAGGGAGAGTTAACCTTCTGTCTGGTAAATTCCCACCATACCAGCTGCTGCCTATTACCAGCCTCCCTATTTGGCAGAACCAGGTTTCTAATGTGGAATTGATACAACCTGCTGCAGAGTGTGACCGAGTGACAGTCAAAGTCTTGACAACCAACTAACCCAGTGCAGATGTGGTAGCAGCATGCACAGACATTAGTTGATTGGGTATCTATTTCCCAATCCCAGAAATCACCTCTAGAAAGGAAACAATCCCCTGGGGTCAGCAGACAAGAAGCTCAGGATCAAACCAGCACACTTGAGTCATACACAGAGTCATTTTCATAGAAATCTCTCTCCTCCTTTACAGTACACTGACTTCAACACTTACTCAGTAACAGATTAAGTATTTCATTTATGAATTTCAAGGGCAGAAAATTAAAACAGCACCAAAAAGAAAAGGAATTGTAACATAAATAATCACAGCTGCATCCACAAACTGCAATTAATCACTTATATTTATACACTGCAAGTCAGAACCTATGCACAGTTTTTCTGTTTCCACTGATCTGCATGAACCTGCCTACAAGTTTCCACAACAATCATGAATTTCACTGGGTCAAGAATGGCCAGTACATGAAGAATATGCAGTAGGACAAGACTCCTGCATTTTCCCTCAGAAACAAATGGGGAAGATCTCAGGGCAGAGAGAAACTAATGGAGTGCAGGGAGAGGGAAGGGAGGGTCTGACACTGTGCCCTCAGAGCTATGGCTCAGACTAATGAATTATCTCTGCTTGGTTAAATCTCTGGCATTACTAATCAGACAAGAAGCATAAAACGGAAAGTTCATTAGAAAGATCATAAAAGAGTCAGACTGACAAAGATCATTCGACTTGGAGATAGGAAGGTCAGTTACAGGAATTGGAAAATCACTTTGTTTAAGGAAAACAGGTTAGACCAGAAGTAACTCAGAGTCCAGAAAAGACTTGCACTGGGGCTGTGTGCGATGCTCTGCTTTATTTCTGGAACACAAACAGGGAAATATTACCTTTGACAGTGGATAAACTAGACTTGCTTTAATCAGCATCGTCCTGGCCCAGGCTAAGCTGGACAGTATCAGCTTTCCCCCACGGCTGATTCCTTTACCTCCACCCAGACCCAGACAGCCCAGAGCTCCTCTGTAGGAAACACTTTCAGCACAAGTCACAAGACAGTCTCAGAAGCAGAATTTGCTAATTGTGTCAAATTACGTGTGAAGGGTTTACAATATGGATCACTGCCCACTTGGGATTTAGAGGAGATTGCTAAAGTAATTTCAAGACTTCAGGATAATTCAGAAACCCTGTTCCCAGAGGTTACTAAATGCTCCCCTTATTACCTCTACAACCACACTGCACTGGGGGTTGGATGTTTTTCATCGGGGTAGGAGGGAGAGGAGATGAAATGGTGGTGGGTTTTTATTAGAATAATTAGAGGGAATAGAAGCATAACATGCATATTCTCCACGTTTAGCCTGAGTTTCTAAGGAAGTATATAATAATAAGGCTTTTAATGCATTCTTTTCACCTTTGAGGTCACTAGCCTATTTCAACCACATTTGGGAGACAAAGCTACAGCAAAAAGATTCCTACACATCTCATGGGCATGAATTAGGTAGAAAGGAGGCAAGAATTTTTTACTGCCCCTCAGGAAAATAATACAACCTGAACTCAGTTAGGACTGTACAAACCAGGAAAAATTCCATCCACACCTTTTTAAGCCTTGAATAAGCCCCACAAAAGACACAGACCTGAAGGAAATCCAGTCACAGTCCTGACACATGCAAACAACTTCTTCTAGTCCAACACCTCTACCTGGAAATGCTCCACCACCTGAAGCAGCCAACTTCCAGCAAGCATTTTCCTTTCCAAAGCAAATAGACATTCCAGAATGGACTAAGGCAATTCAGACAGAGGAAATGAAGATGTTGGCTGTTGTTTCTATACAAATCAGCAGTCAAGAAAAAGCCACTAGTCAAGGTTTTCCTGCCTCAGACCTGACACACTGCTGCTGCTTGGTGGGAACAGGCAAACTGCATTGCCATTGAGGGTGTCTCTGCATCACAACAGACCTGAGCACTGACCACAGGCATAGCAGGGGCTCCTGCACCCCAAGGGAACTGTCAATGGGAAATAGAAGGCTTTTGCACCAAAAAAAAAAAAAAATGGTATTTTCTGGTGTTCAGCAATGAAGTCGGCAAGAAGATATTTCCAGCATGCAAACACAACTCCCACTGTATCCAGCCAAAGGTAAGGCAACAAGAACCTTGCCAGGTGCCTCTCTCCCTATAGGACTGAACTGCGTGAAATTCCTTTCCTTTTTTCCCCTGAAAAACCCAGCACTT
>NW_008682402.1:105752-140836 GCF_000695815.1 Acanthisitta chloris
CATGGGAAAGAAAGTATTAAATAAATGTGAATGGTTTCTAAGCACCCTGCCCCATTTAACTTGTTCAAGATCCATTTTGGAGAATGGTCCTTTATGTTTATCGACGTCCAATCTAAATTGCAGCAGGGAGAAGTATCCTGACCACAAAAGAGCTCGACAGTTTTACAGCTAGGACACATAACACAATAACCATTTAGCCAGATTAAAGCATACTGAGAGCTGCATCAAATATTGTTTAGAGCACATAAAAACTGCTTTAATATTTAAATGTATCCCATGGCTGGGCTCTTTAGATTTGCTAGATTCACTGGGGCTGCACAGCTATTAGCTTCTACATTTCATCTTCAATTCCTCTTCACAGTAGGAGAAACATAAAAATGAGGGTCACTGCTTGGTCATTTCATTACCCCTGGCAGAGAAATGTGCTCTGCACAAATGAGGAAATATTTTAGATGTAGATTGTTGTAATGTTGGTGTGACAAAATAAAACTGGAGTTAAAAAATAATAACGATATTATAATGGTTATTTTGTAGAATAACATTAAAATAATATGCAATGTAGCGACGGTTCCTCTATCAAAGAGCCTGGTGTATGTCATTGTCATCATTTAAAAGGTCCATTAGCAAGAACTTTGGAAATGTATGGCTCAAGGTCACAACCAAACTAAATGAGACTGAGCAGTAATTCAAAAACATTAAATTGTTTATGGTTAGAAATCTAATAAATAAATCCTTAATACACACAACAAATCCACAATTCCCTCTTTATTTCTCTGAAAACAGAAGCTTGGTGAAAAAAATTGATAATCTGCTTAAACCCAGAAATGGATTAGATGACATGTCACTTTGGGAGATGTGTGACTTCGCACCACAGCCATGGATTAGGCTGCACAAACTGTTTGGCAATGGGTGCCCTTGTGACCCAAACACAAAGACTGCACTCACCCAAGCCCAGTGGCCACAACAGACCAAAAGATGGGCAAAAACCAGGCAGAAAACATGGGCTGAGCAGGGATGGAGCCCTCCACTGCCACACTGCCTGGGGACAGCTCATGTGGGCACAGGGAGAGGATCACTACTAGTCTCAAGGAGGAAATTTAGTGCAGAAGAAACAGGAACACAATGGTATTTATTAATCATGACCTGAGAGGAGAAAACCAATCATCTTACTAACTCTTAGCTCTATTTGCACTATCTAAAGCATGGCATTTAATCCATATTCTAAGTATCTGAATAAAAGGGACTTGATTTTCAGTCATACTCTTCTTCTCCTCAAAAGAAGTCAGTGTGAGGTATGTGCCTCTATTTAACCAGCTCTAAATGAAGATGAGAATACAATGACAACATCAAAGAGAATCACTTCTGGCACTGAATGAGAAATTTTGTTGAAACAAAAAAACCTATCATTACTTACTACAAGGCTATTCCTCTGCAGCTCTCTGCTCTGGCCCTGAGCTCATCCTTAGATCCTCACACTGGTTGTTTCACAAGTCCTGGAGGATCATGACATATGTCTTATGATGATCATACCAGGAATTCCTGTGTAAAAGAATCACTGAAATTGGGCATATTCAGTGCAATCAAACTCACAAAAATGTGGGAAAAGTCATTTGGTTGGTTTTGATGAGAAGAGTTTTGGTATATTTAGACATGTATACCAAAAGATTCTCTTATGAGCAACAAGTTCTAGAAGAGCCTTCAGTGCAGAGTATTAGGACCCAAAGACCCAATCCCAGCTGAATATTAACCAACACAGGAGATCTTTTCCAGTCTTATTGTTTCTGCCTGAAAACCATTCTCCTAAACCTTCTGGTTTCATATAATTCACTTTCATAAGCCTTATAAAAATGCCAGAAATGGAAACGAGATTCACATAACACAGAATCAAGGAATTGTGGTGAAAGTACATGATGAAACACAAATGCAATCAATCACAGAAACTGATTCCTGAGGGGAAAAAATGCAGACAGTATACTCCATTGCCACCTGTAAATGGAATTCAGCTTCCAGGTAACTTCCACATCTTGCTGACAGCATGTTTTATTGATGTCACAGTGATCTTGTATTTCATTTCCTAGCCGAGTGTGGATGCAAGAGAAAAGGCCTTTGCAAGCAAAGCTGCTAACACTTTGCATCTGGCTGTGCTCAACAGCCATTTGAAGGCTGTAAGTGCCTGGAGAACAGTGGCACACCTCTCTGGAACTTTAATCCATGACAGGAGCTGAAAGCACATCCAACAAATTATAAGTTACATATGAGGAAAAATATTATTCTGTTAGGAGTTAAGTCACAGCCCTGCAATAAGTAAATTGCAAAACAATGCAGCTTTGTCTAATGACTATCAGTTGACCAAAAAGAGCTCAGGGATATGTAGCACAGGCAGAAATAAAACCCCATACATCTTGATTTAGATATGTTGGAAGCATTTCCTCTAATATGGCTTTGTAGTTTCCCACTAAAATCTTTCATCCTGGCAGCCCTTGGCTCCCCTGCATGCAGTAGCACAACTACTACAGACAAACCCCCTGTGCCTGGTGGGTCACTTAATCAGGGCTCACATCTTCCCTGCCTACAGGATATGATTCAAAAGTGACATAATGCACATTCATCCCAATCTCTCAATAATCCCCTTTCACCACTTGTGGAAATGCTTGGTCAATAAAACGTAATGACATTATTGCAGTAAAGTCATTTCCAAGTTAAGTGCCTGGCTCTCTGTCTCTGGGACCCCACCAACAGTCAGGCTCCAATCCAGCAAGTAAATAAAGGCTTCGGTTTTGCCTCATGCTTGATTAAAAGGGGGATAAAAGCTGGGTTTAATGATCTCATTTACTAAGGGTCAGTTCCAGATTCCATTTAAATCAATGTGAGGCTGCTACCTTTAAAGGCAGTTGGACTCCACAAATGTAGGACCTCTCCTTTCACACACACTTCTTAAATCCTTCCTTTCCAGGATTTGTCAGGTGCAACATGGTGCCAATTCCTCAGTGTGTCACAGAGCCACCAGGCAATCAGGATGTGCTGTGGCAGCCTGCAAGGCTGGTGTCTTAGCAAACTGCACCCTTGGGAAGAAGGCTGCCCACCAGCTGGCTGTGCTCTTGGTGCCCAGCCCCAAACTGCAGACACCATGGAGACACAACCTGACACCTACAGTGCATGACCCATACCTGCAAGGCTGGAGGTTGTGTTCTCCAGAGAGATTCAGCTCCATGACCTGTCCAATTTCACTCATGTCTAACCTCCTCCTTCTTCCCTGGGCAACAGGGCAGAGTTGCACATCATGGGGCAGGGAAGGGACATATGAGAGACCCCAGACCTGGCTGAGCAAGGAGCTGCAAGGCAGCCCAGCCCATCACCACAAGACCAGGAGCCACAGAGCAGTCAGACCCAGCAGCTGCAGCTGGCACAGCACTGTGGACAGACAAGCCTGGGAGAAAGCTCAAGTGCAGAGCAATGCGAGCACATCTCACATGGGATGTGCACATCCCAGCAGGGTAACTTCACCATGGCTACCACCATCTTTTTTTGAAGCCTGCTGCATCTCCAGTTAAGAAAAGTATGCTAGCAGCTAAATAACAAGCTTTTAAAGGAAGAGATTTCCAGGATGGGATATGACAAGGCTTCCTGGAGAAGTAGAGGGAAGTGCTACTATTTATAAGGTGATAACCAATGTTACTGTCAAAAGCACTAAGTGTCTCTTCATTCCTTACAAAATCTTCTGTTGCTCAGGAGTGGAAGACTTTGCTATTGAATTCTCTGTCTTGTAAAGAAAGAAATAATACTGAAAATGAATAACCAACAGCAGAACTGTGGAGAGGAAAAAGGTCTTTCTCAAGAAGGGAAGGGAGCAGCAGAAGGTGGTTGCAGGGGAATGAAATCAGGTTGTCCTCAAGCAGGTGGCACTGGAAATGGAAAAGCCTCTAGCCTCTCCCACAGAGCCACCAAAAGCTCCCACAAGTAACCATAAACTCTAAGTAACAGCAGCCTGACATGGCCCCAGCATTTCTATTTCATCCACCCAAATCCACCACCCCTCCAGCATCCTGAGCAAGCCACCTGAAAGGGAATAAAGGCAACTGGAGACTCCCATCAACACTCTATGTACCTCTTCAGGTTCCAGCTAAGTGGTTTAGCAGACACCAACATCCACTGCTTAACTTGCACTGTGCCCCACAGGCTGCTCATGATTTCTCGCAGCACCTCGAGAGCTCCACTTTGCCAGGCACACAAACTTCATGGATTTTTCAGGTATTTCTAATATCTCCTGTTCCGTGGGAACAGATCTCCACATTCTTGAAGGATCATTTCTGTCAACACATACACCCCCTTCCAGGCAGAGGGGGAAATAAATTCATTCTTCATTTATTCTCCCCTTCTCTCTTCAACTCTAGCTGCCTTCATGTCATTGAGATTTGGAAATGTGAGGGGCCCCATGGAGACCACACAGTCCTTTTTCCATTTCAGCAGTGCCAAGCAGCCATCCCACACAGCAAGCCATCCCCTCTCACACCCTGCCCACAACCCACTCAGACACGGAGCACCACTGAGCTTTCCACTTAACTTTCTGCAATTTGTGACGAGCCCCCAGAGGAGCTCCCAGAGCAGAGCCTGAGGCTGGAACAGAGACACATCCTAAAACCCCAGAGCAGGGAGGCAGTGTCTTAATGACAGTTCAGCCCATGAATCTAGAATAGCAACTCATTTATTGTCTGGAGCTGGAATCCACTTTGTGTGATGACAGATAGCTTAGGAGAAGCAGATCTTGCCTGCCAAGAGAACTTCAAAAAGGACAGGGGGAAAGCAAAAATCTGGCTAGAAACCAAACGCTTTGCTAAACCTAGATAACACACTGTTTACCAACAGCAAACTAGATTAGGGGGAAAAAAAGAAAGGATTTATGCAAATGTTCTTAATTTAATAATTGTGATCAGATATGGCTTTGTTTCTTCCATGTAATTTGTGTAATACAAATAAAGTACAAGGGTTCTCTTCCCCTATAGGAAATGAGAATTATTAAACATTGCACCGAAAAGCAAAGGAATGTGTTTATGGACATGAAAAATGATCCTGTGGATACAAAAGCTTTTGTATGTTAATTGCTAAATGTCAGTGCAATTTAGAAAGTGGTTGCAGAAGGAAAGAATTCCTTTCCAAAACAGAAGTGGCTTTTCCCCATCCACCAGCCTGATTCAAGACTGCATCTTGAAAGTATTTATGGCTGTGTTTTGATCGGTGACATTGGGTCAGTACCCAAAAACATCCTCACTTCATATTGATGTGGTTACTTGCTAGGAGGCATAAAGGAAGTGAAGGATTTCCTCCCAGTTTTATTACTGAATGCTCA
The DNA here is from genome assembly GCF_000695815.1 of Acanthisitta chloris. Taxonomy (NCBI): domain Eukaryota; kingdom Metazoa; phylum Chordata; class Aves; order Passeriformes; family Acanthisittidae; genus Acanthisitta; species Acanthisitta chloris. The sequence continues at coordinate 111,097 of NW_008682402.1, forward strand.
AAATGTTTCCTGGGGTAAACAGCACTAAAGCCATCTGGTTTTTTTCTTTTTTTTTCTTTTTTTTTTCTCTTTTTGGAAAGAAAAGAACAACAGTGGGAACTAGTGAATGGAAAAACACAGGTCTAGAGCAATGCTATGAAAAAACCTTTTTCTGAACGGGGGAAGGGGAATAACCACAGGCATCTTTGGCTGATATATACATTCAGCAGCATTGAAAGTTTTTGAACATGGTAGTTTTGGTCTTCTGTCCTGCTCCATAAATGAGAAGAGAAATACAAAATGTGTGATTCAGCAGCCAGCTAGTTAGAGATGCTTCAGTAAATTAAGCTTCGGACTGGAAAATGAAGGATCTTCTTAAAATCTCTAATTACAGCTGGTTGATTTACTGCTCCAGGTAGAAAAAAAAAAAAACCCAGACCCAAACCTTTGCAGTCCTGATGGAGAAAGACAGTTGAAGAAAACTTACCATGCATTTGCAGAAGGAAAGGAATACACTTTATCCAAAACATCAGACATGCACAGCCTTCGAGGTGCAGAGCAGCCACCAGTAGAGATAGTTGCACTAAGTAAAAAAAAAAAGAGGATATGTTTCACCAGGACAAAACAGCAGAACTTGCAGAGCACCCTGTGGGGTCCTTCCTCATCCAGCATCTCCTGGGGAACCTCTGGCTGGAGAGCCTCAAAACAGTTTAACTAATATAGAGGAAGGGTTGATATGTCATGGGATGTCTGCCAAGCTATCTCTTCCATCTCCAACACACTTTCTCTGCCAAACCATATCCAGTCATGCCCATGGAGATCTGTCCCTTCCTAAGCCTCTCCTTCAAAGATGCTGTTTCCACAGCTCTGCGAAAATGTTCCTCACAGATATGGACAATCCATGGCTTTCCCAGGAGAAACACAGGGAAATCATATAGTTAAGTGACTTATCTGTTAAGATGGGCTTCTTAATAAAAATGCATTTATTACAGTTATACAGCAGGGGACAAGGAATGCAGGTAATGCCTACAGCCCTGCAAGTCTGCGTGGGAACAAAGTGTCCGTCCTAGCACCTCTGCAGCTGCAGTCACACAGCTCAACACGTGTTCCCCTGGCACTGCTGTGGGGCTGCAGTCCTGTTTCTCCATAAACCAAGGTGGGATTCATGCAGCAAGAGCATGGACAACTCTGGGCTTTCTACTGTCTTCTAAGAAATTGAAAAACTTAGAGAATGAAGAAAACTGCTCCCAAAGTGATTTATAAGGGCTGGGAAGGAGGAACTGCTTCCGCTGAGAAATTTGACAGGCAGGATTTATTTAGCTTATCAAAGAAAAGACCAAGGGTGACTTGATTACAGGGTATTAAGTACCTCCATGGAGAGAAAATACCAGTCATAAAGGGCTCTTTAATCTAGCAGAGAAAGGCTTAACAAGAACCCACGGCTAGAAGCTAAAGCCAGACAACTTCAAATAGAAAATACAGCATAGATTTTAAACCTAAAGAGCAAACTGGCAGAGGATGCAGTGAATTTCTCAGTTCATCTTGAAAAATCCTGCACAGCTGCCTCCATTCCCAGTGAGGCCCAGCCCTGCAAGGACCTGACACCTTTCCTCTCCACACAGCTCAGCTCGAGCTGCAGGAGATGCTGTTGCAGAAGGAGAAGGACTTGACTTTCCACATCAACCTTGTGAAACAGCACCTGGAGGTAGCTGTGCTCCCTTCAGTGCAGGGTGTCCAGCTGAGATATATGGACTGAGGAATAGTTCCCTCTACAGAAGAGGAAAAGATTCATTGCATTATTTAATAGATAAATTTGAAGTCAGCATTCATCAAAAAGAACACAAATTTACTGTAACTGATTTTGACTTTCACCTGCAGAGCAAGATTGAAAGAATATTCAAAGCAGATTAAAATACAGGGTTTTGCCTGCTGTTTTACAGAGCATTCAGTATCCTAGTAATGTTTGGGATTCTTCCTCCTGCCTGCCTAATTACTTTTATTTCCTGTTTTCTTTGAAATTGATGCTATGTTCTGCATTTCTGGAATCTGAAATATTGTTTCATGGAATATTATTGTATTTATGCATACCACAAACTCCAGAGATGCCAGATTCCTGTTTGTTCTGCTGCTCCAGCTTTTGAAAAAATATTTCCCATCTCCAACAAAGATCAGCACCTTTTCTCAAAACCAGTGTGAAAGCTTCAAACCTGTATAAAAATGCTTAACTGCTAAAACACAAACATTTAAAACTCGTAGGGAAAAAAAAGTGGTTTCAGTTTTCAAATAAAAAATCACATGTTGCTGACAGTATTGAAGACCCATTTTGTCACAAATCCAGTTTCTGTTCAATAAACAGTGATGAGAAATTGTATTTCTCTACTTGCACTCACTGACTACCTAATCCTGCACTCCAACAATTTGGTGGAAAAAAACCCTTTGATGGCCAGTTCACGTGTTCATTTCCTTCAGCTGAAAGAAAAGCCTTGGAATTACAGCAAAAAAACATGAAAGTTGCAGATCTTTTCTGACACTGCCACTGATTAAGAGACAGGCCCATTATCACATGGCCAATTTCTCTTTTACTGAAAAAAAAGGGTTATAATATTCAGTTTCAGGAGATACAGCATTTTGTGCTTTCACATCTGTAGAGGGATGCAGAGTCAGCTGATGGGAAGTAAATGTGTTTAAGTTCTTCGTTATCTTCTCTTGTACAGCAGCTCCAAGACACACAGTTTTTGTGTATAAAAACCTGGGATTCTGCAAGTAAACTCTGTGGAAATTCCACATTTTAGGTACCCCTCTCTCCCCAGGCAGTGCCAGGCTGCAGCCTGCACATGTGTTTTATAGTCTTTGTCTCTGCCTCATATTCAGGAAGGTTCTCTACTGTCTTGCTTTTGTGTCCTTCTCCCCACACACCACTCCTATTCTCATCATTAATGGTTGATAAATAGCTAATGAGTGGCTTGGACATTAGGGCCTCCCTTTCCATCTGGGCTACATGCTATTTTACAGGCCCTGCTAAATCTTTATTAGATTTGGGTGCAGATTATTGATTTAGGTAGATGAGGTCGTTGTAACCTCATCTCAAAGAGAAAGGAAGCAGGAGAAGCCAAATGTAATTCAGCTGTTATTTTCTGTAGCAGTGCAAGTCAATAGGAGGAGAAAAGTCTAAGCAAAACCAAAAAGTGTCACTTAAAAAAAGTCATAACTGGACTTTAAACCAAATGCAATGGTCTTACAGGCACTTGGGAGCAAAGAACTCAGAGAGGTTATAAAAGTTAAGAGCTTTTCCCAGTTTAGCACTACAGAATAGGTGGTAGATTCTAGTAAAGAGACAACGTTAACAAAATGCCAGACTGTTCCTAGGGCAAAGTGACATCTATTTATAGGATAAGAACACTTCACCTAAGGTACAGTGATGCCTTAATAAAAGGACATCTTTTGCTTAAGTTATTTTTACTCCTGTTAAACGGCCATATCAGCACCTGCAGCTCTAATAAAAGAAGAGCTCAAGCTTTGCACTAAGCACTTTTGAGCATCCTGTCAGAGGTAACCTAAGCACAGAAATCTCCCAGAAAGTCTGGCATTCAGGGCTAGTCTCTCTAAAAGATTTCAACACTGTTACCACTGACAATCCCATGGATGTGAACATCAAGAATGTATATGGGTTCAAAAAGAACCTGCATAAACACATGAAAAAGAAGCCTGGAGATACTTTAGGAAAGAAATCCTTGCATAGATGGGTACAACAGTTGTGTATTTATCTTCACGTGAAGCCCAGTCCATACGTGAAAAAGGATGAGTCCAGGGACAGCACTAACACAGCTGCTGTGCTCCTGGTGGCTGTGCCACTTCTCACAGTGGTCTCAGTCCAGCCCTGTCCTTGCCAGCTCTACGAGACAGCTCACAGCTGTAAACTCAAAGCAGATGTGCTCCCAAGCTAAGCACCTGCTTCTGAGACAGAGGTGCCAACTACAGCTCAGCATCCCCTCAGCCATCACCATCTGGCCCCCACGAGCAACTCTCTCTTCATTCTCTGTTTTGGATAATGCAACCCAGGGTGGCAAATTCCACCAGGCAGCAGAGCACTTAGTCAAATTCACAAAGGACTTGTGTATTGTAAACCTAATCCCTGGGCATTTGGGGATTCCCATCCTAAACCTACATACCAAATCACACAAAAGCCGTTTTCACCTGGATACAGGGTTGTTGTTCAACCCTAATGCACCGTGACAGGCTGATGGCTGTTTCCAAATCACAGTTCTTTGATCTCTTCATTCTAAAGGAATATGAAATTCAAGACTGCGGGTTGTATCCAGGAGCTGTCAAGTTCTACTAAGCTCCCTCCCTTTCACATGACACCCAGCTGGTGTTTACCTCTGCAGCCACATTCTAGTGTGGAATTCCAAAATCACAGAGCATGGAGGTGCCACGAGGGAGTTTGGGTCACTTGCACACTCAGCTCCTGCAAGACCTTGTCCAGCTTATGCTGAGTCTGTGCAAATCACTCTGTCCCAGTTAGCAGATGAATTTGGCTACCTGGAAGAATCCCAGGATGGCAGCACAGCCCTCTCCCTGCATTGCCACAGCAGTGGCCAACAGGGAGACCTGGGAACTCAGCAGTTCCAGATCCAAAATATTTATTTATTGCTATATTTCACCTGATATGGTCAATGCTGATAGGAGTGCCTGTTTATCTCTTGTCCATCAATGACCAGCAGTAAATGCTCAGCTCATCAGTAACAGTCACACAGGAGTCTCTGTTTTCTGGTAAGAAAAAACATGACAGAGCACATTAAATTCTGTTTTACTGCACCTGTGACCACATACCAACCAGGCACTGCAATCTCACAGCCCACCAAGCACAGGTGCCTCTCCAACCCATTGTTTTAAACCACCTAGAGAGTCAGCACCCTGGGAATCTATGTGATTTCTAAGACACTGGAGAAGAACTAGGACAGTTTTCAAGCTGTGCACATCCCCAGACACTTCTGCACCAATGCTAAGTGCACCTAGACTGGGTTATTTTGAGGCTCACACCATAAGATCCATGCTATGCTGCAGGCTGCAGCAAACCAGTAGACATAATCCTCTCCAACGGTGACGTTTGGGACACTCATAAAAAAATTTGACCATATCTGTCTAAAATGCAATTAAGAAACTACTGCCATAGGGGCAGAGCATCTTAGCCTTCATTTACCATTTTGTGATTTGACAATTGCACTAAAAAGGTCAAGACACCTCTTCACGAAACTGGTTTGAGTGAAAAGTTATGTGCTTCTAAGTAGTGTGTGGGATCACTAGCCTGCTTCCAGCCCTTGCCAGATATGCAATAAGAGGCCAACTCCTAGACTTCCTCATCTTCCAACGACTAGAAAGGTCCTTGGATCAAAGCCACAACAAATTATAGCAGTCACCTTCATCACAGCTGAACGTGTGAGCTGGGTGTGAGTTGCGTGCCCATGTGAATGTTCATTTTCTAGATAAAAAGACAAGGAGAAGCTGTGAAATCATAGAATTCAAGGGTTGGAATGGCCCTTACAGATCCATCCAGTCCCAACCCGCTGCCCTGGGCAGAGACACCTCCTGACTAGATCAGGTTGCTCAAGGCTCATCCAGCCTGGCCTTGAACGCCACCAGGGTCAGGGCAACCACCACGTCCCTGGGCAACCTGTGCAATGTCTCACCAAATAGAAGGGGGTTTTATATTTGACCCAGTAAGGGTCTTCATGCAAGCTCCACTCCCTCACTCCAGCTTAAACCCAATTCTCTCTCATTGGACTTCACTGCTACTACAGCCAGAATTTCCTTTTTTGCCTCATTAGCCAGAGCAGTGTCTTGTTTTCAGGCTTTGCTAACACTTCCTTCCTTTACCCCGTCCATAACGCCACATCAGACATCATCATGCTTCAGTGAGAAAATAATGAAGAAAAATGTACATTGGACAGTTTGCTGAGACTGCTTTCTTTGCTAGTCTCAATTTTGATTTTTGTGAATTCCTGAAACATTTCTGCTAGTCAATTCCTACTCTGCAACATGAAGCAATAATCATAGAATCACAGAATGCAATGTCTGTGTGTGCACAGCAACAATGGGAGATGCTGTAGTGGACCAGGCAGCCCTAATCCTTGGAGTTCACACTGGCCACATCTCTGCTCCTTATGGATACACCTGAATGTGTGCATGAACATGTAGCTAAAGGCTCCTCAGGCACTCAGGCACCATCTGTGGCAGGGAGCCACAAGCTATGGAAATGGGCAATACATCCCACACACTTGGGAAGAGATACACCATGTTAACCATCAATGTACACAGCTTATTCCCTCCCCACCACTATTCATCCAAAGAAATCTGTGAGTCACTGCTGCCAAGAAAGCAGTGACATTTCAAAGTAGCCATACACAGATTAACCAACACTTTTGTTGGCTCAAAAATAGTCAACACAAGCTGATATTACAGCTCTAACCACACCAGGCCTCCTGCTGCAATTTATGTAGCAACAGAGACCAGAGTCTTCTGTTCTCATTCTTCACCATTTGGTACCCCAGGCTGGATCACTGCTCGGCCCAGACTCAAAACCAATGTCATCTTCAGCAAACACAGAACTTGTGGCCACTTGGTCCACAGATGTGTTATTTGCTCTCACTCAAAAGACAGAGTTTCATAAAAATTTACAAGCTTGGGTAAATTAGAGGGATCACCACTTAACAAACACCAGTAGGTCCTACTTAATTCAGGCACTGTACTCTATATTCCTAACCACCGTCATCAGACATCTTCTCCTTCAATGTATAGACACTTTCATCCTGTGGCTCAAGGACACTTGGGAATCCTAAGTTGATTCTGCAAAGGGTAATTAAGAAAAGTGAGTCTATTGTTAATGGACTTAAATTAGCTCTATGGGGATCCACACACTCACTGAGAAGTTTTTTTTAATAAGAAAAAGAGAAGCAGAGAGCATGCCAGCAGAAACAGGAAAGACCATCACAGCTGCAGAAATGCCTTTTATCAACCAAGTAGTTGAGGTCTGATGCAACTGGACTGGCATGATGCAGAGAGGAGGTGTCCAGGTGTCATCACACTGGAGGTTGCAGAAGGCAGGCACAATGCTGCTTCAAGTTCTCAACTCTGCACTCATTTCTTCCTTTACCACGCTCACATCCATAGATCTGTATATCAAGATATATATACATATGTCTTATACACACAATCCCACCTCACCCCTCCCCTTCCCAAGGGCTCTTAGGCAGCAAAGGCTTGTATTTAACATTTTAGAAATCCCAAACCCCTACCACATGCTCCTGGAACAAGCTTAGGGGACATACTTCCAGGCTTGTTTGTACCAAAACACCTACACAGTCTCCTGGATTCCTCCTGTGGCAATCCCACTGCCTTTACTACTAGCAGAACAACCCAAAATATCTGTAAAGTGCAATTCTCTTGCACTTTTAAAAGCACTGGATCTAAGCAATCCACATGGATCTGGAGCTGATATAAAGTAGATGATGACAGATCCTCATCGCAGATTTGCTACTGTATTTGACTAAACAGCAGGGCTCTGGAAGCACTTCTCTGCAGTCAGAATTTCCATCTGAGGCAGGACTTGACCCTGGCAGATGCCCTTTTCCTCCCTGGAGCAACTTGCTCCTGGAGGACTCATTTTCCACTGCTTCACCAGTGACACTTTCTTCATGTTGCCCTCTCTGTTGGATCCTCTTGTGCCCCAACCCTGGCAGTGTTCAAGCCCAGGTTGGATGAGCCTTGAGCAACCTGGTCTAGTGGGAGGTGTCCCTGCCCAGGGCAAGGGGAGTTGGGACTAGATGATCTATAAGGTCCGTTCCAACCCCTCAACATGCTATGATACTATGATCCTGGGGAGCATACTCCTGATTTACATGGAGAATCTTCATGAAAGTTGCTTTGGGATTCAAGCCACTTTGTTCTTTAAGAGCAGCAAGCATAATATTGTATTAAGATGAATCAGCAGCACCAATACCTAAAACCACTAAAAGTCTTTCTACATACACTCAGCCACTAAGAACCAAAATCAGACAGCCAAAGGTCACTGGACCGAGATGTAAATGGGAGAAAACGTCTTTCCTGAAACTGATGTTCATAAAACCGAAAACAAACCAACATGGAAACAGACCCTGTAACACAGTACCACTAACCAAACACTGTAACACACTCACTCTGAAGAGAACCCGTGTCTTGCCACATGTATCCAGTCCCTTCTAAACTTCATTAAAGTCTAGTAAAAAATAAATAAGATAAATATCATTTGCATTTATTACACAAATTATAAGAGCTCACCAGATGGGGAGCTCTCCTCCAGCAGGACTGTTGTTTTCCAGGAGAGAAAAGCACTAGCACTACCCAGCTGTTTGGGGCCTGTGATGTTCCCACTCTTAGAAAACCATCGCCCCTGGCTTCCCCCTGTAATTAGTTAGTGCTAATACCCTTGGCTGGTCTGTGGAAAAGTCACATTCTGAAAGATCACCCTTGCGAACAGCTGTACTCATGAGACAAAACATCACCACTCCAAGCTGTCAGCCAATTCATCTCCAGCGAAAGTCAACCGGGCCATAAATTGGGAGTTCTTTATCTCAGGACAGCAGACCGAGCAGGGTTTAATTGCTGAGCTATGCTAATGAGCCTTGTTTGTGACACAAGGTGCTTCATGGTGGCTCTGTTTGAAAACATGGTATGGTAACCCCCCCGAGGGCACATACAATCAGCTTAAAAACACAGCCGTCTGGCTGCAGAAAAGAAACCATGTAACGGTCCCTTCCGCATGGCACATTATCAAAGGCATCATTAACAGCTGCTTCGTGGAGTGGCAGGAGGCTCTCCTGGGTCAGCTTAGTTCAGTACACTCCTATTCTTTCCTCCCTTCTCGCTCTTTTCTAAATCACGAGTTCTGTAAACATCACTGTCAAATCATCTGCAGGGGAACAAAAAGATACCAAGAATTTAGTCCTTCCTCGCAGATAAGGGCTGTGTCTGTTTTTAAAAGGAATTAAAACAAAACAAAACATACCCAGGGAAAAGCAAACAGACAAAAGAATAGCGGCAAAAGTCTTTCTCAATGACTTCTTGAGTCAAAACCTACTGCAGCCCAGATTTTACTTTGTTCCTCTTGGATTGGGGCTGCAGTAGTGAATACAGTATTTTAACATTCACATTTAGGAAAATCATGGAATCATAGAATGACTTGGGTTGGAAGGGATCTTAAAGATCATCTAGTTCCAACCCCCTGCCATGGGCAGGGACACCTCCCACTAGCCCAGGTTACTCAGAGCCTCATCCAGCCTGACATGGAACACCTCCAGGGCTGGAGAGTCCACAACCTCTTTGGGCAAAATAATAGCCCAGGCTGACACAAGGCTACAGGTTTTCCCATCCAGATATCATATGCTGTTTTGTTTTCCCCATTAATGATGAGGCTTGCTGGACACAGAAAGCCCAAGCCACATTTCTGTGAGTAAGGCCAGTGCTCAGCATCTTTCAAAATCATTAGTACTTAAATGTGGCATTAGTATTCTTATCATACTACCCAGGGACGCCTGACAGGCACTGCAGACCCCATGTGCTAGGCACTCTACAAATATCTATTTCCCCAGTCTCTGAGATCTTCTAACCCGGGGGCCCGACCTTGCATATGCTTACACACTCGAGTAACTACCAGCATCGCGTGGCCCTTCTGAAATCAAAAAAACTGATGAATGGAATGAAATCAGTAATTACCCATGTGTTTAATTATTTGCAGAACTGGGGGCTAAGTGCTTCATTTTTAGCTTTATGCTGGAAAATATTAGTTCTAATCTGGTGTGCCTCGCTTTGCACTCAATCCCATATGGAACAGCGTGGTCTGGCCTAATTAAGCAAAAGCACTTAACCAAGTGTTTAAGCATGTGAACAAACCCATTGACTAAATACTGTGTTGCCTGGGTTAGCACGCTTGGCCCCTTGTAGGATGGCACACTTCAGCCCAGGTATGAGGGTACATAGCTGCAGGTGATGACCACAGCTCAAATCCCAGACCTGTTCCAGGATGTGTGCGCAGGGTGCTGTGCCCAGAGGTGTGGTGGGTGAGCCAGGAGCTCTGGTGGAGCTGAGGGTCCACCAGTGGTTCCCCCATTCTCTGCCTGGATGGCATCCAAGTCTGCCTGTGGGAGAGGGTGCAAAGAGGCAGTGCTGGGATTTAAAGAGAAGCTGCAAATGTTCTCTGTAATTAACCGACCGAAAGTCTTCACGCTCAAAAGCACATCTCTCATTTAATGTTGGCCACAGCTCCCACTCTGCAGCTGCAGACTGGTTTGGGGAGAGTGAGGTAACAGCCAAGCCTTGCTGCAGCACCAATACCCCTAGGGACCAGAGCAGAGTGGGCCTCCCTGCCAGAGTGGGAGAAGCACAGGACAGGGATGGGAGCTGAAGATGGGGACTTGCAGCCAGAACCTCTCTACACATCTGTTTCCTTCTTTTTTTTTTCTGGCCAGGCTAAGAAGTACCTGGAACAGGGCATGTGCATCCCTGGGCTGCCTGGGATGAAACCTCCAACAGTGGCTTGCTTCCTACAAGCCCTAATTTTAGGCCCTTTAGGACACAAAATAATGATAACACACTCCCTGGAAAAAGAAATCCCCTTGGGCCTGTGTTAAATTAGCAGTGTGCTGACTGTCCCACTTTCGCTCCCGCTATGTGGGGCAGCCTGGCTTATTAATACACTGGACTCATTTCAAGATCCTTTGCTCTCCCCCTTGCAAAGGGAGCCTGGAGGCAGCCAGACTGCTTCTCCCAGCAGTGCTGAGGATGCCCCTATCACCCTGACAGCCAAAACCTCCTGCATACCACCTGGGAAAGGAGTGGGAGAGGACAGGGCAAGGTGGAGAAGCTGCAGGCTGCCCTGGCTGCTGCATAGGGAAAAGTGGAGGGATGTGCCCTTTGTTGGCACAAGAGACCCCACAGCAGTGAGGGCTGCAGGGTGGAGGACAGCTTGGACTCTCCATGGGGGAGAGGATAAACCATAGGTGCCCTCTATCCTTCAGAACCTCTGGGATTAGCCCAAGGCAGCAGGGACTTCACTGCCACTCCTGGAAGGTTCCCCTGTCCTACACACACAGAAACACATACACACACCTGGAAACAAAGCACAGCTTAACAGAAAAACTGCTCGAAAGTGGCAGCATTACCATAATCCAACATTAGTATAATACATGACCTCTGTGCAGGAGCTCAGAGATGGGTCCCTTGAGACCTGTTATCTGCCCAGGTGAAAACCTCCTGAAAAGACTCCCCAGGGTAAGGGAATTTCAGAGCAGCTGTGATGCTTCTTCCAGGGTGGAAGAAAAATCCCAGAAAAACTGCAGTGTCCAAGGACAAACCTGGGAAGAAGAGATAAGGGGAGGTGACCCCCAAACACATCTACAAGTGATGTGAGTGACATGTTAGAGCCATTTAAGGAGAGGGAGCCTCACTTAAAAGAACAAAGATCTCAGGAATGAGTTTTTTCATAATGTCTCGTGGCCTGTTCTTTCACTCCAAACTACATACAACCTGCTCCAACATTGTTTTATCTCACACTGTTCACAATGAGTGTTGTGAGACTCCAATCCTGACCTAACTTCCATGCTAAATACTGATTTAATCTCAATTCCAATACAACCTCAGAAAATTAGGTACTAGATTTGACTCAGATATGAGACACAACAATGTATGAAGGGAGAGAGGGGGAAAAGATAGTTGTGTACCTCAAACAAGAGAAGCTTATAAACTGCCCTTGCTCCACATAGCTCTGAGAGCTAAGCCTAAGAAACAAATATATTTCAGTAAACAAAAATCCACTGGAATGGCACTGTTTTTCTCTGTGCAGGTTTTCTTTTCCTCCCATGGGGACAGCAAGCTGTGTTGGGTTTTTTTTCCTTGTCTTTCCACGAGGTACATTATTCCATTTAAGTGCTTGTGTGTGCTTATTAATAGAGCAAAAATGAGTGAAGGAGGAGCTGCTTCAGGGAGGCTGAAATCCTGCACCGGAGTAATGAATCAGAGGAGCAAATCCCTTTAGGAAAATGCTCATTTGAAGACATACTCCTTTCACATTTGACTTGTTTTTCTCTACACCCCAAATGTAATCAGACTCACAGTAACATGCCAGTCCTGCACCTACACCACCATGTCCATGTGAGCTGCTCCACAACTCGCCCTCCCAAGCAGCCCAGGCACACCAACAAACAGGCAGGACCCCCCAGCTACATCTCCTGACAAGCAGAGAGCAACCAATGTCAGCTCCAACATGGAGGGAAGCAATGAATGGTCACTAGAAACCTTTAGAAAAATATCCCTCATTGCAGCAAGGCCTGAATTGGGCTGTAAATGAACTGTAACATGGGTACTGTTTACAGCTATTGCTGCTATGTAGTGCATGGAAGATTTGAGATGCTGAGATGATTCTGGCCCTCTGTTGTGTATCCTGTATTCACGAGCTTTGAAGACCTCCTGGGCTGATGGGGAGGTTCATAGCTTCTTTGCAACTACTCTGCAGAGGCACAGGTTGCCATCACCACTCTGCTCCAGAGCGGGGAGAAAGCCCCACTGTGCTCCGTGCTGCTGACAAACCCAGCAGAACAACAGATGAATAAATGCACACACAAATACAGACACAAACATGGACACAATTCCCAAAGCAATGGAAATCCAGGTCCCTGCAGCTGGCCTTGAAAAGCGAGTCAGAAGAAAGTGAGGCACACGGGAATGATGTGCTAGCAAAAAAGGGCATCAGGGAAAACACACTTTTCTCACCTGCTGCTTAAAGGAATTTAGTAATGCGAGAAGAAATATTTCTAGATCAGCTCATCACTTATCATAATCCCCCCAGCTTTGGCAGTGACACCTGAACTCCTACTACCTGGGGACCACAAAGCTCCCTGAAGACACCAAAGGTCAAATGTATTTTATTCATTTACTGTTTCCAAAGGGGATTGTTATTTACCGGCTGTCAGTGGATGTGTGCTCGGCAGTTTCAGCTCTCTCTTGGCTCTGCTTAAATAGTTTCCTAGCCAGTGGGAGCTGCTGCTGGCTTCAGAAGAGCTGGGACAGCCTCTGATGTGGCCATATCCCCCGGCATGTCCCAAGCCCCAAACCCTTCTGTTTACAGTATCGCTGGTTCTATGTTCACTCAAACGAGATTAGCTGATTTCAGACAGTGCCTAATGAAAGCTGAGTTTTTCCATGCCAGCATTTGCCTTTCCAGCCTGCAAACACACGGCTGGAAGATTGGCCTGGCATTCAGTCTGCAGCATGTGACTGTTTAATGAGGGAGGTCTATGAACTGCAGGACTAATGCACACAGGCGCTAAAGCAGCTACCCGACGTGACTTGCTCCACTGGAGTGGAAGGATATTTTTTGTGAAGGATATTTTTTGTGATTAAGGCCCACCATGGGGAAACAAACCTATTCCTGGCTCTTTCACAGCCCTAGTAGGTGACTATGGACAAATCCTATAACCACATTCTACCTTTGGAGTCCCCAGCCATAAAAAGGAGATAAAAATGCCCTTTCTCACTGCAGGATGCAGCAGGTGCAGGCATTAGTGGGATGAATGTCACAGTAACGCTTCAAAATGTGGAGACTAAAATTGGAGAAAGCCCTGCATTGTTAGCTTTAAAAGCCTGCATGGATTTGCTGGATCTCAGTGGTCTTTTGGGTCTCTGAGCAGCATCTGCAGCAAATGTGGCTTCACTGTTTCCCTCTACCCTGCCACCCTACCCAAAAGCTGTCTGCTTGGAAAATAGCAGGAAGGAGAAACCAGCAAGTAGAGCAGCTGGTACAGGCACAGCATGGCTGGGTGTCAATAAGCATTTCGTGCCCACGCAGGGCACCAAGGGACAGGCATTCCCTCACTGCCACCTTCCAGCTGGACTTCTCCTGCAGAAGGGCAGAGGACACCTCACTCCTGAGCCACTTGTCCAGCTGCCTGGATCAGGGCAGAGCTGGGGGATCTCCAGAGGTCCCTCCCAAACACCCAGTTACTCAAGTTTGCTCATGAACCTCGTTGACTTGCAGCTTACTCCAGCAAGGTTGTGCTCCTAAGAGACCATGATGAGGGTGAAATGACAGCCTTGGAGGCTGGAAGGAGGCAGGAAGACACAGTGTTCCATGACTCACACCAGGCCAAGCAGATCAGGAATTCTTCACTCCAGCAGGCCTTCAGTTGGACCTCTTGCTAGTGTGTGTTCATCTTTGACCTCTTTTCCCATCTTTAATAGTAACGAGAAAATAAACTGAAGAGACAGAGATGCTCAGGAACAAACAAGGCAGGAAGACCAGCTTTTTCCCACTTTTCTTCAGTGTTTGCATACTTATGTCAACAGACATTGTGGCTAGAGCTAAAGATGCTGCATTGCCCCAAGACTGAAGGTAGTCCCTGCAGCAAAAGGGATTTCCTCGGGGGCTGGGAACGCACAGGTAGCTGCCAAAGCCTTTCAGTCCCAGCAAAAAGCAGTGTCAGGCACCACTCAATCTGCCTGACACTCCTGACAGTTTGTGTCACCTTTATCTAATTTTCCTCTGAAAGAAACAGTGAAATAACATTTTCTCTCTGCTGTTGCCAAGTGAAAGTCACAAACAAACAAGCAGAAAAAAGCAAGTAGCTAACTAGAGATTAGTAAAAGTGGAGCTGTCGTGCTGCAGCCCCAGACCAGAGCAGACTGTGCCGCTTCAGTGAAACCAATATAAAATCAACTTAGTCCATTGCACACAGTTCCACGATTAACAGCACAGTGTACCAGGTATAACTTGTGCAGAAGATTTTTGCTGTTCTCCCACAACCCTGATTCAGAAATATTGCCCTATCTGCTTTAAATTGCTTCAAACTGTGGGGGTTTTTTCTGGCTTATTGCTACGTCTCTCTCTCCTCCCTGTTTATACATGTTATCCCCTGGTTTTCCACAGACCTAGCAAAAGCCAACCCAGATTTTCATATTTCACACATCCTTTATTTTTGATTTCCAAATGAACCACTTCAGGACTCCCACTGCCCTGGGATTAGCCCAGTTTGGTTTTTTTGCAGCTGCAGTACAGAAATATTATGGTTACATACAAAACCACAGTTTTCTGCCAGCTAACGGCCACGGGAAGGGAGGAAGACACGGTTCGGCCACAGTCACAGCCAGCACTGCCAACGTGTTTCTAACCACACTCAACCCACTGCCAATGTGGGCAGCCTCTGCCTCTGCTGACCTACAGCTACAGGAACTTAAGACTGAAGTTATGGTTGCAGAAAAATCACTCAAATAACAACAGGTTGTTATGGAACAGCCATCACTGGAAGGGGGAGAGGGGCACCTGCCCCAGACTGACACAAGTGGCACGGCCAAACGGGCAGACAGACCTCCCCACTCTGCTCACTGCTCCTTGTCCCAAAATGCTGGTTGATTTCTGACCTTAAACCACTTGGCAGGTTTCCCTGGAGTATCCAGCGTGGTTTCCATGGAAGTCTCTTCTTTACAATGAGAGGAAAATGTGTCTGATCTCTTCCTAATATGCTAGCAAACAGGGAAGGAAAACAACAGAAGCTTCTGTCAGAAAATATTTTAGCTGTTTTGAGAAGACATAAAAATCAGCGATACAAAAAATGCCATATGAAACATCTTAAAGATCCAACCTATGATCTCTGTTCTCATTATGCAGAATATTTTACAAAACAAACAACCTCCTTCAAGTAGATGCAGCTATCTCCATTTAACGAGCTAGGGGTATGAATCCTGCCCTCAGACAGCATTTCAGGCAGTATTCAATAAAATCCCAAAGATCTGGGGGCTGCTTACCACACCACACAGTATTTCCAGGAGTGAATTTCTCCAAACAGCAGATTAAAGATGGGCTGGATTTCTTAAACATCTCTGTCCTGTTTAAAAGAGCTTGAAATGCTCCAAGTGTGGTTATGTTTTATCTGACACAAGTCTGAGAGGAAATGGGGACAGGGGGAAGGATGGAATGAGCCAGTAAGAAACACAGTGAAAAGCAGTCACCACCACCTAGACAGTCCAGCATGGATTATACAGTTTAATTACGGATTTCTGTATTAAAATGGTGTCAATGATGAGATTGGTTCATGGTAAATCAAAGACTCCATAACCACGTGAGTCCTAGAATTTAAAAACAATTCATTTTTTTTCTCTTTGCTTTATTTCATAGCAATTTTGATCCTTGTATATAATTCTATTTCAGAGCATGTTGGACACCTTTCAGTTTCAGTGTTGTGATGTTTTGTGACATTGCTGAACAACAGCGGCTCTGCTGCCTTAACTGGTCCTGGTAAAAAAGAAGGGCAATGGTAAAACAAGAAGTACATCTATTCTGGGGAAGGATTTCATCTCTTCCTTCATTTGCAGATGAACGAAACCCTCTCTCGTTCCTGTTCCTCATTGCACCAGCATTCCTCCACACCACAGCCACAGTCATAATGGAAATAGTTGTCTAAATGAAACCATCTGGATTCTGAATTTCTGTTCTGAGGGTTTCATGAGTGACAGCACAACATATCTAGAGATGGGTGAAACTTGGCATGTGTCAAAATAAAGTAGTGACATTTTAAAAATCTCTGACAATGTCTGGGAAAAAAATAGGACTAGTGAAACGAGGGTTCTAAGATGTTTTACTTCAACAAGGCCAAGACACTTGAGCTTTATAGTTCTGATGGCTACAGCTGCTGAAACAACACTTAGAAGAGCCTTGTACTAACCATAAGGTTTTAAAACTGTTGTTCAAATACTGATGAATTCCACGTGTGTGAAATGCTTCGATTTCAGTAAAAGAGTGCAAGTAGACAGTTTTCAGAGGGTATACTTTAGTTCCAGTACACATTTTAAGACATATCTAGGCTGTCAGGAGCAGCATGAATTGAAAGAAAAATCCTACAAAATCACAGCACTGCTCATTTTTTATTATCATCGCTATTTTTTAACCTCATATAGAATCAGTTTGATAATATTGGCTTTCCTTGACGTGAACTTTCAATTTTTATAACATCTGGGTGTTCAACTTGGAGAAAAGTTGTTTATTAGTTTAGCACACAATGGTGTTTATTCACATTCTCTTCATTTCAAAAGGGAAGAGCATTGATATTCACCCAGAAAGCTGTAATAGGTTGGTACCAGAGTAGAAAACTGCTGAGAAAAATCTAAGATGATCCCTCCAGAAATGTGAGTAGTAGAGGATCTTATCACAATTTAACATACTTATGAACAAACATTTTTGCTTTCATCAGCTGCTCAAACAAAAATACTAGTGTCCAGAATTGGCAAGTGACCTGAAAAAAATGGTAACAAATTGATAAAATATTTATACAAAATTAAAAAAAAACAAAACCAACACCTCAAAAGTAATAAAATCCCAGGAGAAGTTGCCCACCCTGGGGGTCTCCACCTTTCTTTCTTACACCAGGGGAAACAAGTGTTAAGGAAAGTTGCCAGTCACGAGCTGCTCCAGAGAGCTGATGGGTGTCCTGCTGACTGACTCCCTGTGCACCCACTCACCCACAGGATGACCAGGTTTCCTTACCAGTTCCACCCTAGGCTTCTCCTAGCAGAGTCTCAGTCCACAAAACAGGTTATTCATGGTATAATAACACAGCAACAGCCTGAGCTCAGTACCTCCAAGAGGAACCCCACTCCAAGGCCCCCTGGGCTTTTTTATGCCCTCACAGTCTACCCTCACTCAAGTCTCTCTCTTCCTTCTGAGTCTTCTGGTCCTGCCTCCTTTCTGTGTCCATCCACATTGCCCTCCTCGCTGGCACATCCAACTTTCATCTCCTTTGTTATCCAAAGGGTCAGCAATTCCCAGCTCCTGCTGTATCTCCCAGTGTCCCCTCACCTGGCTGGTGCCACCCATCCCCATGCCCTTTTGTTATCTCCAAGGTTGGTAGTTCATGGCCTCTTGTCTCGTGCTACTCACCCAGAGCTCAGTTAGCATTACAATCTACATCTCACTTTGCAGCTTGAAAGCAGAGCCACCTAGACCAGATATATTCCTCAACACAAGGCACAACTAGATTTTGTTCTCCCCTAGCAGTGGGAAGCTATGACTGTAATTTTTGCTCTCTTTGCCCAAGTAACAAGACAAAAAAGTGGACTATGTTGTCACTATGGATCTTTGTGTCTCAATTATCTCAATAATATGATTATAATGCATGAATAAATAAGAATAAAGCTAGCAGGAGTCTTCTCATTAGTTTCAATGGGACCAGAATGTCATGAGCTTCTCTTTCTAAAGATCAGGATCCAGGGCCATACTGGAAATCTGCATTTACATTTGTGCCTGTACATTTACATATTGTAAGTGGCCTATAACACCCATTGTTCTGCTTAGTCAGAAAACAGAACTTAAACATTTTAAAATCAGTTTTTCTGTGTCTCATCTCTGTATTCTCATTGGCCTCACCTGTCCCTGCTCTTACTTTCAGGTCCTTAAACAACAGTTTCCCCATATCTCTTTCCCCAGCAGTAAAACACAATTCCTCATCACCAGTCTTGTCTACCACTCGCAAGTAAGTCTTTGGCTATCTGCATGCCAGCAACAGCTTGAAATGCAAACATATCCATTTCTCCCTCTAGCGCTGGCTCTGTCTTTGGAAATCTTGCTTTTTTTCCATGGAAGTTTCATAAACAAAATTCCATGACACTGAATTATACCTTATTTTAGTTAGTCTGCTGCTGGAATGGACCAAAATACACAGCCTTTTATTCTTCCAGCAGCTCAAGGGCTGTAGTAAGACAACAGGGCCTAAACTTGAAGTGTTCAAGGCCAGGCTGGATGGGACTTGGAGTGGAATAAACTTGGTCTAGTGGAAGATGTCCCTGCCCATGGCAGAGGGGTTGAAAGTAAATGAGCTTTAAGGTCCCTTCCAAGCCAAACTATTCTATGACTCTGAAACACAGGGCACGTGTCTACAGCAAGCACATTCTCCTGAGCTGACCTGGTGTCTACTCACTGTAAGATGGCAAAGTGTGTTGACACATGTAATAAGGTAGATGTCACACCCAGCACAACACACTGCACTGACTGAAAAACTACAACAGCACAGAACTAACATGGTGCACAGTGTCTAGCCTAAAACCAGCTGACAAAGCTCCAAGTGTAACTGTAAACAAGGAATCATCACCCAGGGGTTTCCAAGAAGCTCCATGGTGATCTATTCTCAGCTATGTAACATCCTTCCTGGAAGAAAACATGAAATCATGTTCTAATAAAGTTGCAGATGACACAACACAGTGCAGAGAGATAACTGAGGGAAAGGATTTTTTGCTGCCAAGGAGTTGGCCAAGGAGAGGAAAGGAAGTCCCACCCACTTCAGTGGGGCTGAGTCGAGCTCCCCAGCTCCAAGCTCACAAGAGGCAGAGCTTTGTCTTGGGAGTCAGAGATGCTACAACAGCTTTGGGGATCACAGTGGTCCATCAGCTAAGCTTACAGACAGGGAGGCAGGGCTCCCCAGTGTTAAGGACATTGTTATTAGCTCCTTCCCTGGCACTCAGGCAGCTGCTGTTAGAGCTCCAGCAGTGTCTGGCAGAGCCCTGAATTTGCTCCCACTGCCTTTTCGGGGTGGCAGCCCCTGGCACTGTGGCAGAGCCATCAGGCACGAGGGCGAGCACCGTCCCCACGGAGCAGGAACACGCTGTCCTTCTGTCTGGACTGCAGCTCTCCCCCTGCCTTCTCAGGACCCTGCTGTGATTTAAAAATATCCTTTCCCAGACTCTCAGCAGAGACACAAATCTGGTTTGCAGCTTAACTCCTAGGGCAGCACAGGATACAAACACTGAAAAGCTACAGGTGTAACAGACCAGTTAGGCACCAAAAACTTATAAATATCAAAGGCTTTGCATGGAATTTCAGACTGTATATTTATTTTTAAAAGATGAGGGGAGGCTATGCAGGAAAATACCACCCTTCAGTATCCACCCACTCCGAGCTAGTGTCAGAAACAGAATGCTGAGCTAGATGAACCTTTGGTCTGAACCTATTTTTGTACTCCAGTTGTACACAATGTCTGAGTGTAGTACTGTAGCAAAGGATGCAAATCTTCCTGTGCTCCTGGTGTTACTGGTGTAATTCCCACTGGAGGGCCATGTTAAATTTAGAGCCCACAATCCATAAAGGATGCTGACAAGTTGCAGAGAGTTCAGAGGAACATGAAGGATGGAAAAACAGCCTTTACAGCTACAGATCCAGAAGCCTGGTTTCTTTAGCTTACGAAGAGAGGAGGCTAAGGGATGACTTGGTTAAAGACTATGACTGTTTACAGGGAGAATGAAAGGCTGAGATCAGAGTTCTCAATTAGCATAGGAAAATCTTGACACTGAAAACAGACATGTTCAGATGGGGCACATGTTTACCAGTGCAAATAATGAATTCATTACCAAAGCCAGAGCTGAAGCAGACAGGATAACTCTTCATTACAGTTTTTTTAAAATAACATTTGGATGCTTTTTTCCCCTAAAAAGACATGCTGAAATTCAAACAAGCACAAACAGACCTGTATCATCCAAGGGAGCAAATAGTAATGCTTTCCTTTTTTTCTCTCTCTTCTATCAGCAGTCCTGACAGTAATTCCAAGTGTGCAATGGGTGAGAATACAATTCTAATCACAGACCCTCCTGGCAGATCTAGTCTGTTTGTGCAAGCACCAAGGAGATCTCTTGTCTCTCTGCTAACAGCCTCTCACCTGCATGTGCCTAGAGGCACAAAACATTGTAGTGACACTGGTGCTCCAGCTCCCCACTGCCTGAAGCCAGGAGCAACCACACACTCCACCTGCACCAGTGCCTCCCTCACCTCCTCCTGGTGCCCTCCAACAGTGGAGAATCTTTTGACACACCCTGGTCCACACAATTTCAACGAGTCCTTTGTTATCCATCCTCCATTTCCCTAATACCCAATGCCAACCACCCTTGCTGTGCTTTAAGCCCATTCCTCTGTGTCCTGTCCAACAGGATCATGGAGAACAGATTATTCCCTCCTTTGAAGGCATTTAAGACCATTTTCATGCCTCACTACAGCCTTCTCCTGACTCGACAGCACCAATTCTTTCTACCTTTCCTGAGAGGTCACAGCTCTCATTAGTTTTGCCGCTGGACTCATTCCAAGTGCACCTCCTCTTGCCTGAAATGCCACCCCATAAATTAAAGATGGGGCTACAGGTGTTCCACGAACACACACCAAACCCCCAAGATCTGTCACGTGTGTCTGAGAGCAGAACTTGGCCCTTTTTTAATCCCATCTCATTTATCAGCCATATAACATTTTGCACATTATCGCCCCAATTATAAAGGCTTGTAGGTGATAATGAGATTCCACTGGATATATTCCAGCAAAGCACATTCTAGATTTTACTAACTTCATTAACCAAGAAAAGCTGGTTAATGGCTGAAAAGTGCAATGATGCACATAATCACACCAGTTGCTTTGCTACTACAATTATATTATTAAGATGGATCTTTGAGGTACAATTTTCATGTATAATTAGTGGTTTATCCCTTCAGGGAAAAAAAATAAAATTCAAAAGCACCCAAAGGCTTGAACAAAACAGTTCTTACTGAAAACACAAATGAAGTCATGCTCTCAGGGTCAGACTTGGAATGGGATTTGTGAGAAGACAGAAGTCCAAGAATTTGGAATCTTAACACAGGTTCTTCAGGGATGTGAATTGCCAAAGTGCAAGTTGCAATCCCCTGACACACACTGGGAGCACCCAATCTCATGTGGCATTCATGGGCATCTGCTCTGTGAAACAACTCACTGAGATTGTGCCTCTTTTCCCATAAAACCAGAGGAGGTCAGACTCCAAACCCCAATCTCCTCTGCTCAGCTAGAGGATACACCCAATGTCCCCGAACACGACTACTGGAAAATTCAGGGTGGAGGTGTTAAACCTTTACTGAAAGCTGCCAGTCCATCAAATCCTACGTCTCAAAGTTAACTGTGACTTCTGAGAAGACAACAGATCCCAGAATATATCTGAAATGTAAAACATTTAGACTGATTGAAAATTATTTCCTGTTGTTTTCTTGACTTCAGTGGTCTTAAGTTGTTTATTTTCTTGGTCATCACCATTCTTCCCAATAGACACAACTTCAACTTCAGATTAAGAAAACCAGAACCACCAAGCAGGCAGAACAATGAAGAACCCTCTGTTTACTCCTTTTACCAAGTAGCAAAACAGAAAATGAGTGTAAATTTTCACACATAGTTCTCTAGTGCAAGCCTGATTTTTTTGATTGCTTTCCTCTGACAGCTAAATCATACTTATCAGCTTGACAAAAAATGCAATAACTGCTTTTTAGCTAGGAATTTTTTACAAATTTATTCAAGTTGTCAGGAGAAATACTATTATCCTCTCCATGTGAAATTAATATACCAGCAACTTATCTACTGTCTTGCATATGTGTATGACATTTATATGGACCAACTAATATATACGTCTTCCGCTTGGTAAAATTTCACACAATAAAAAAATCTTCAGAGCTGAATTTGTGGTTGCCTTAAAGTCCTTGATATGGTTGGCTCTGCCCAGAAGCTTAGCAGGAGACTTTGCTGGATTTAATCAGCCAGGCAGACCTCAGAAATTCTGCTGGAATTCTTGTTGCTATTAGAAATATGCACTAGCATTCACTAATTCAGGTTCAGAAATGATTCAGAAACTAAAAGCAATAAATCCTCATACAAGTACCAAGTATATCCTGGAGCAGCAATTTTTGGATAGGAGGAATATTTAAAGGAATGTAGAGTGTCTAGCCAAAATTTTATTTGAAATATTCTTTTCAATGAAACCAAAGATTGATCCAAAACGGAAAGCTGCAGCTTTTTCCCAAATGCATTGGCTTTGCCTTCCACTTCCATGACCCTGCACAGGAGACAAGAAAGCATGGGCAGCAGGAGATGCAATCAGTCCACAAACTCCTGGCCACCCTCTTTTTGTGAGGAGTAGTTTCATCACTGATACCCAGCGAACAGGAGTTTCCCCTACACTGCAACTCACCACCACATCTCTCTGTGCTTTAAAGCCTCTGTGGTCTCCTGAAATCTAACAGAAACTGCCAGCTTTGAGAAAAACTGCAAGTACTGTAGCCAGGCCTGCAATGGTAAGCATGTATTTAGCATTTGCTGAACTGGGGTTCCATTTATTATTCCCCTGGAGTTAAAAGAAAGCGTGAAACAGCATTACATGCTGGCGAAGCCAACCGACACTGCACATTTTGATGTGTGAAACCTCTGAAATCCAGACCCTCCAAGAGGCACTGACAGCACAAACCTCTGACACAGCTGCTGGGGCAGACTCTGACAGAGCCACAAGAAGCTCCAAAGATGAAACCCTGGCTGCAGAGAGGACTGGCAAGATGGGGTTTTAACCTCAGCATTTCAAAATGCACAGGCCAGGCTGCAGGCTGTGCCAGCAGGTGCAGTGGCATTGGCTGAGGTCGAGCAGCTCAGCATGGATCAAAGAGCTCCTGGTCCCCAAATACCCCTCCTGCCTTGTTGCTTCAACTTGAGTTTGAGATCACAGAATGATTTCACAGTTTTATAGTATGTTAAGGGGTTATAATAGACCTTATGGATCATCCAGTCCCAACCCCCTGCCCTGGGGGGATTGCAACCTCCCACCAGAGCAGGTTGCTCAAGGATTCATCCAACCTGGCTGTGAGCACTGCCAGGGTTGGGGCAGCCACAAACTCCCTGAGTGACCTGTTCCAGTGACTCACCACCCTCACATTAAAAAACTCCTACTATCACATCTAAATTTCCCCTAAATTTATACCGATTACTCCTTGACCTATCACTACTGTTCCTGTTTGGGTTGGAAGGGACTTTAAATCTAGTTCCAGTCCTTCCCCATGATCAGGGACACCTTCCACTAAACCAGGTTACTCAGAGACTCATCCAGCCTGACCTTGAACACTTCCAGGGATGCCCAGACGTGTTCAGTAATAATTAAATCCAATAATAAACAGTTGATTTCATTCACTACAAAGCTGTAAAAGTGCCACATATTCTGTGCCATTTCAGGTGCACAGGATCCTTACAGAAGAACCTGGTTTTCAGTATATCAGCACGAGCCTGATTTGCTGTAAGAGGGAAATTTCATTTGACATTTAGAAACTGAAGTGCTTATAGAATTTATTACATTTCCCTGATGTATTTATAAAATGCATAAACACAAACTGTTCTTTAACAAAACAATAGAAAATCACCGACAAAAAAACCCTTTTCAGTTTTTACAAAAACTGTTTGAATTTCTCATAAACAGTATATATGAATTTCTATGTCACTTTAACAGTCCTCTCCATGAGTGACTATATCCTCAGGAAAAAATATGCTTCTGCTGATAAACATTTGACTCTTGGCTTGTTCTTGTGTTCTGCAGGAGTCTGGATGGGCGAGCCAAAAAACCCTGACTGGCTGTCTATGACCTTTGCATTCTCCTTTAAATTCCATGCATTTGCAAGAGATGATGGAAGAGCTGATAGTGTCTACTCTTTATCAGCCATGATAATTAGAGTGGATATATTTTTGATTATAAAAATAGTCTTGTAATGGATTTTTTTTAACAGCTACTATTTCCAACACTTTCAGCAGTGCTCTGAATTTGAAGATTTAACAAGATCTGTGTCCAGGAAGCACTTTGACTCCTGAAAACTAGCTCAGCTTCAGCAAACTTTTTCACGGGATAAGAAATTCAGTTTCTCTTCTCTCTGCACTGTCAGCACCCAAAGCATGAAGTCAGTGCTGGAGAGGGCTTGGCTGTCACCTCACCCCCATCACACCCCTGTGCACACTTACCTCTACAGCCACAGCCAGGCTGAAGTTGTCAGATGGCAGTTTGGGCTCTCATGAATGCTCACGTTCAACTATTGTTGGTTCAAGGTGCCATTGCTAGAGATAAAAATAGGGGAAATCATGGCATTCTGCTGGAAAATCAAGCACTCAACAGTCGAGCAGAGCCATATTTAGATTGCCCATATAACTTTCTGCTATGATGTGCATGTTATTTGCATGATGACAATGATGTACTTTTGGAAGCACCTATAATTTTTCCTCTCATGTCTTCCCAGTTGTCTGCATGCAACGGGGCAGAGCAGCAGTTCTTAGAGAGCTGGCTACTGCTGTGTGCTGCTCTGCATTGTCGATGGCTGAATCAAATTAAGAGACAGCTAAAAATACATGAGGTCCCCCACCAGCTCTGTTAGCCTGGGTAAACATTTGCTGCAGTTGCCTGAGGACTCTCGTGTAACTCCAAAATGGCTGAAGACGACCGATCTGGACAGTCACTCCTGCCTCCAGCATGGTGTGTGGAAGTTGTGACCTACACCATGGAGAAGTTGATAGCCTGGTGCAGAAACACCTAATGTGTTCAGTTATGCAGAAATAGCCCATTGGGCTCAGCACAGAGCAGAGGAAGGCGAGACCATCTCTGTCTCCTTTGCAGTCAAAGAGATTTCCACTCCTAGAAGGATCAGCTGCTTCCACACAACAAAATCAAAACTAAGTCTTCAAAGAAAGATTCCCAGAACCAAAATAATGTTTCACAGCTGCCTTTTAGTTCCCTAATCCTCCAGCACAGTGAGTTTTTGCCAGTGAAAAGAGGCTAGAATAATTACATTTCTTACCAACACCCTCATGCCAGCTGAAGCCTTCATTTCCCCAGAGCCTGGGAGTTGCCTTGCCCAGGGCCCCCCACCTTCATCACACCAGTGGTGTGGAGCAGGGATTTTGTCCCCTGAGCCCCCCACCAGCAAAATCCTCGTGCACCTCTCCCTTTTGAGAAGGGAAACACCAGGGAAAACACTTAGCCCATGGGCACATCGAACATTGCTGCTTGAGCCTCTGAGCAGACTCCAGGCTGAAGCTCTGCTTGCATGACTTGTGTTTGTATCCTCTGCTGAAACCTAACTCGCCTGTGTTAGTCCCACCAGCTGCTTCCAATCTTCCAAACAGAAGGATCTCTCCATGCTATAAACTTCAGCTTTCCAAACACAAGCATCATCTGTTAAGCCCAAAGCTTTAGATAGGATCCCTGAACACTAGGCTGAGAGTCCAACCAGCACAGGGCACATCTTCCCTGTGTCAACAGACACCTAATGTATTTTTAGTGCTGTCAGAAACAAACCACTCCTTGATATTCCAGAGCAAGGAAAAATCATCTAAAAGTGGTGGTGAAGCTAATATTTTAAAAGACCCTTTCGAGAACTCGCCAGCCTCCTGGGGGAGCTTGTCAACATCTCCCACGTTAAATGAAAGTCACTTTAAAATCCACAGGGGTTTTAAAGAAAAGCTGGTACATATCAAAGCTGCTGGGATGGCAAGCTTCATAACGCGCACAATACATCAACACTTACAGACACTAAATCCTCCCCAGCCTCAAGGGAGCTCACAGCCCCACGGAGTAAGCCCTTTCCTAAGGTATCTCTCAAATGAACTGCTAATCTCCTCTCTAAACTTGACAGCTGTCCTGCATGTACTCAACCCCCCCTGTGCCTAAATCCTTCTATCATTCTTGTTAAATCACTTGTTAGATCATTTTTCCTTTAATATGAAGAAAGAAATCTTTCTTCCAACCCTATACAAAGACCTCACTCACCTGCTGTTGGCATGTCCAAGAGCAGCATCATGTTGCTTTGACCCTCTGGGCTTCAGAGGCTTCCTGGGAGGCAGTGATGTCCAGGGTCACCACATCCATGCCATGCAGGGAGAACTGTCCAGACAGGCTCAGCAGCCAGATGTGGTTTGGTGACCTCAAGCACCATGTCTCCATCCCTTGGGAGCAGAGTGGCACACACACTGGTGTCCACTACCATGCCTCTATGGCTCCACAGTTTTCACATACATATATATGTGAGTTTGTGCGTGTACATATTCCCAGGAGAAATCTTGGGCTTTACAAACTCCTGTGGCCAGCAGGAGCTCCCACACCAGTCTCTCCAGGCAGATTACCCACTCCCAGCAGACCTGATGGCTTCCTGCACTCAGATTGGCTTGAATCTCTGACATACCTTCTTGCTATTCTGAGGGAGCTGAAAACTTTCCCCTTCACTGGGCAGAGTTTGGTCCATGGTGTTGAACTCGCAGTGCCAACAGCTATTTGTCATTTCTGCTCCAGATGATAGTTTTCCAGGGTTGCTGTGCAGCCTTGCCACAAGAACTCACTTAAGACATCACCAAGACAGCTGTGGTCTTACACTGTCCAAGTCCTTACAAGTGTTGCCAAAAGGATGGTCTGGGATAGAGACAGAAGTAGTCCCAACCACCAGTTAAGGACAAAGTGGTAGTTTTTCATTCACTTCACAGTGTTTCAAATGAAGAATGTTTCAAAGAACACCAAAACACCAATGCTGCATCCTTCCTAGAAACAGCTACTTGTCCATTAGCTGTTCTTGACCACAGATTTTGTTTACTGTTTGAAACTGGTGAAGAGTTTCACCGAGACATTGATTTGTTCCAATGCCAACACTGTCATTCCCTACTCTTGCACCAGCACTGTGGTGTGCCACCCAACAGGCTGGCATGAAGGGCAAGTCTGATGATACCCAGCAGCTCTGCAGAGATCTAATGACTAAGTCAAGCTGTTGAGTCTTTGCTCAGCACCTGGAATGTGAGGGGCCATTGGCAAAAATCTGGACAGAGAAAGCAGTGAAATAACTTTTGCAACACACTAACAAACACTTGGATTGCCAACACAGACGAGTTCTGCTGAGCTGTCAGTCAAACAGAAGATGCTGTTCCTGCAGTGCTGGTGATGGGTATCTATGCTTCATGGTATTTTGCTAGTGAAGATATTTTTTATGCTGCTCCATGTTCATCACTCCCTGCGTTAGCAGCGAGGGGACCAGGACCATTTTCCTCTCTGCCTGTGCTACTCACACTGCTATGGCAGTGATTTGAAATTATTCACTCTCCAAGACTGCCTCTTAAAATGTCTACAGAAGAAGATGAGTGACAGCAATTGCCCCAGGATGTGATGCTCGACCACTCTGACTGATCACCCTGTGCTGTTCCACCCATCTGTTACCTCTGCCATTCCCTACTGGCTCCAGCACAACCCTCAAGTGCTCACCCCTTGTGCAAATCAGGCCATCATGTTCAGAGGCAATGGCCCCAGGTCTCATTGGACCAGCCCTGAAATGCTCCACTGAAGAAAGAAAAGGTCTGTCACATAACTGTGTCTTGGAGACAGGCTCTGGGCTGAGCCTGATGCCACACAACTGTGAAATGTCCCTGTGGTCACCCAGTGCAGAACTGTGTCCCACTACACCGTGGAACAGAACTTCTTTTGCAAATGTTTTCAGTGCTGAAATGAGTTCCATTTTCCAGCCAGAGAATTAACACACTGAATTTCTGCTTCCAGCCAGCTCTACTCCCTGCAGCCCTCCTCATTGTTCCTTGGTCCTTGATACACCCATTTCCCAGGCACTTCACATGGCTGGAGAAGCATATCAAGCCTCGCAGTGCCAGAAGGCAACTCCTCAGGAGGTATTTCTGATACCTGAGCTTATGAAACCTGCCAATTTCAGATGCAAACAAACCACACTGTAAAGCTGCTTTACCTGCCAGAGGAGCACCTGTTAGACTGACAAATCAGGGCCATGCACAGAGGAGTCAGAGGTACTTCTGAAAACACTCCACTCACAGTGCTCAGCCCAGCAGCTCTTACCAGAGGCTGGAAATTAATAAGATCTTTGATTGGGGCTGTATTTTCAACTCCTCTTGTGCTAATGGAAGAGCACACATGTGGTGCTTCCCAAAGGAGGATCTGTTTTCTGGGTGGCCAGACTGGATGGGAATCATTAGGGGCAGCAGAGAGGAGTTGTATCTCTCCACCACAGCAAGCAGCAGTCAGAGTGGTGAGGGCTGGAGCACCTGGACTCACCAGGTTCAGCCAGTGGGTGCTGTGGGATACCAGTGCCTGCTCTGCAGCTCAGGGTCCCTCTGCCTCTACCCACCACACACAGTGCACTCAGAGCCACAGCACAGGTCATGCCTGTCCCGTTTTAGGATCGAATCTACCAGACAGGTTCCCCACACCTGAGCAGCACTCCAGTGAGTGCATGTACCTCCACTCCACTCACCTGAGACCCCATTCCTCTCACTGGTTGCCAGAGAGAACAATTCCTGCCCCTCCACTTCCTGTATACACAAGTTGTATACAGAGATGAGGTCTCTCCTCAGTCTTCTCCAGGCTGAACAGACCAAGTGACCTCGGACCCATACAAGTCACTAGCACATATGAGAATGCACCTGTTGCCCTTCATGAGCTGACGAGGGACTAACCATTTCTCAGTGAGGATGTACAGCACTGGACTTGTTCTATCCCACTCGGGATGCAGAACCATCCCTGCCTGTGTCAGGACACTCTGAACAGCAATGCTCCTCCTCGGTGAGCCTGGACCTGGACTTAGACCTAGACCTGGACTTGGACCTAGACCTGGACCTGGACATAGACCTGGACATGGACTTAGACTTAGACCTAGACCTGGACACGGACATGGACCTGGACTTAGACCTGGACATAGACCTAGATCTGGACCTGGACTTAGACTTAGACCTGGACACGGACCTGTGCCTATATTGTATCGTGCTGTGTCAGGTCACGTCACGTCACGTCACGTCACATCACGTCCATCCCACCCACTCTGCCTCCTCTCCCCTCTCGGCTCCTCTCCCGTCGAGGGCTCTCCGGGCGCGGCCCCGCGCGCACACCTGCGCTCCTGTGCGCGC